>NC_086189.1:15104811-15327311 GCF_023053635.1 Elgaria multicarinata webbii
TCCTGATGTCCAGCTGGAATCTGGCTTCCTGTAACTTTCAATACCTATGGACCAAGAAGGAGGCAAGCCATGGTGTCACAAAGTACCATATCTGGGGGCGGTCTCTGCATAAACTGCAGACACTCCTGATATGTCCCCCAAATCATAACTTTTTAAAACAACAACAAGAACAACCCAGTAAGCTGCTCTGAGATCTCTTTTGTTATTTATTTTGTATTTATTTTATTTATTACATTTCTATATCGCCCAATAGCCAGAGCCCTCTGGGCGGTTCACAAAAATTAAAGCCATTCAAAGTATAAAACAACAGTATAAAGCCATAATATAAAAAACAACAGCAATGCAAAATTATAAATTTAAAACACCAAGTTAAAATTTATTTATAGACGGTTAAAATGCTGGGAGAATAAAAAGGTCTTCACCTGGCGTCTAAAAGCATATAGTGTAGGTGCCGAGCGAACCTCCTTAGGGAGCTCATTCCACAGCTGGGGTGCCACAGCAGAGAAGGCCCTGCTCCTAGTAGCCACCTGCCTCACTTCCTTTGGCAGGGGCTCACGGAGAAGGACCCCTGAGGATGACCTTAGGGTCCGGGCAGTTACAGGGTGACATACAAATATCATAAATAAAGAAATAAAATTTAAAGAATTAAAATGCATTCTTATTTATTTTTTAAAAAGAAATACATCCCACCTTTCAATAAGAATCCCTCCCAAGGCGACTATCAATGCATTTTATTGATTGCATTCAGGGAAAACATTCTTCCACTGTTATCTCACGATTATCTCACAAAGAAATCTAGAAAAGTTTCTAGTCCACAAGGCGTTGTTCTCCCTGCCCGCTTGACCACACACAACCCATAACATGAATTGGATCTTCCTTTTTTTTCTTTTGAACGATCCTTTTGAAATTCATCGCATTGGGTAAAAACATTCTCATATGATTGGAGCACAATTATCTCTCAAAGAAGCCTAGAAAAGTTTCTTGCCCACAAGGCGTTGTTTTCCTTGCCTGCTTGACCACACACAACCCATCCGATGTATTTGATCTTACTTCTTCTTTTGAAAGACCATTTTAAAATAAGAACCCGGTAGTCAAAGCCTTTGACAAGGGTCTGGGGAAGAGTAAGTTAAATCGTTAGATGTTTTTAAATGCTGGAACTCCGTGTAAACTCCCATTCCATGGAAAGAACCTGGTTAAAAGGGGGAAATTGCTTTTTACGATAGCGGAACTGCGGCTTGCTGGCAAAGCCGGGTTTGCTGTAGCCTTCCAAAGAATAACTTCTACGTGGGCAGGATTGCAAACTACTACATACTTATGGTCCAATTTAGTTACTTCTCATTCCAGGCTCCTCTCCACCTATTTATTTATTTATTACATTTTTATGCCGCCCAATAGCCGAAGCTCTCTGGGCAGTTCACAAAAATTAAAACCATGAAAAGCATAATAAAACAACCAACAATCTAAATCAATTGAAGACGGTGACGGACCGCGGACGGAGGCAGGTAAGGCCCCCCTCCCCCTTGGTCCCTTACCGGGCTCTGCCGCCATCGCCACATGGGCGGCGATGGCGGCAGGGCCCGGTAACCCCCCCTATGGGGGGGGACCGGAGCTCCGATCCGGATCCGGAGCTCCGAGCGGAGCGGAGTGGGCACAGGCGGAGTGGGGGCGGGGCGGAGCGGGCCGATCCGAAAATGGCGGATCTTAAAGTGAAGCGGAGTGGGGGGTCCAAGCACACCCCTAATTCAAAGCACTGATTTACCCATCAGAGACCAGCAACTCTAAACAGAAACACAAAATGAACCAGCAAGCTTTTGACGGCAGCAGTGCCGGAACCCCAGTAAAACAGGTTCCTCTGAGCTGTTGTGTGTCCACGCTAAACATCCTCAGTGTGAAAGTTTACAACCTTGAAATATAAAAAGAAAATGCTTGCCACTGAAACAAATCTTTCCTGCGATTACAATTTTATCAGATTTATAGCACAGCACTCTACTTTTCATAGAAAATACAAAATAACTTTTTTATATCGAAAATACGAACTAACCGGTATTTTTATAAATTGAGTTCCTTCCCACAGGTTTTATGTTGGTAGCATTTATGACCGGCAATAAATTATGCCCAACTTTGTCTGGTTTTACTGCCTCGTCCCCTTTTACTTTCTAAAAACAGATTCCCAGGTATGTTTCCCGTTCCATTGCCTCTACTGCCTCTTTTCTATTTTTCTTGCTTACTCCTGACTTGCACTTAGCACTAAAATGCTTGCCTTATTTGTGCCGGGCTGCAGAGAAAGAGAAGCAGGCAATACTTCCTGATCAGGGGGCCTTGGTCTCTCTAATCGGATGCTACTCAAAAGCATGATCGCGGAGTAGAGCATTTGACAAAATTATAGGAGCTGTTAAGAGGTACCTTTCTCTCTTATATCCTGAAATATCCAGTGCTTCTTCTAGACTTTATGTTTCTGAGGTTGTTGGCTGCAATCCTGTACCCACACCGGTAAACCTCTTCACCACAAAGTGTCTTAACACATGGCATGGAGAAGACAAAGGTCATTCAACGAAACTGAGATCCGGGATTAGAGTTGTGAAGGCCCGGGGGGAAAACGGGGGGTTTTCTGGGGGGTTTTCTGGGGGGGGGGGTTTCTGAAGCCTTCCCCCACCCACCCCAAAAAAAAACAAAATTGAAAAAATTAGGGAAAATGAAGAAAAAATGGATTGTGGGATATTTTATTTTAGCAGGATGAATAAAATGTTTAAGACAAGGTGTTCATATATTTACTTCTCCAAATGACTTCTAAAAACTATGTACAGTATCAGATTATTACCATTTCTGTGCACCGAGGACAAGGAAGTCCTAGGTTGCAAACGGAGGCTACTACTCTCAAACGCAAGAGCAAGATGCATTTCTGCCTCTAGGGGGCAGCACTGCCACTGAAGCAGAGACTGAATGATTAAATTTCATGCATATTCACATTGAATCTTTTCTTGAGTTCTTTTTATGGGAATGGGTGCTTTATGTCCGCTTGACACTGTGGAGGGCTAGCAGAGACATAAATAATTTTCTTTGTTACTAACATTGATGGTTTCTTCTGGTTGTTTTTTTTTAATGTTTCTTGCCTGCTCCTTTTAAACAAGCAAAACCACAGAGGTTCCTTACTGTTCAGTTGTTCCTTACAGTTCAGGAGCTTGTAGCTCCATTTGTTACCCCCAAAGAGTAAAAATTAAAAAAAAAAGTAAATTCAATTTGTAATAATTGCTTGAATACGCTGTACTTTTAATATACCAAATGTGATCATTTTATGCCAAACCAACTTGTACATAATTACCTTTTATGTTCCTAAAGTAACAAAGTGATTTTCAATCTGTAGGAAAGTGCTAATATTGCATATATTTATTTACTACGTTTCTATATATTTCTATATATATTTCTATTTATTACATTTCTATATTATATTATAATAAATTGCAAATATTTGCAATTTGCAATATGCAAACCGTTCTGCAGAAACTCCACATGGAAACCCGTGCAAGCCCCTTTCCCCCCTAAAATGCACATCACAGTCTAACACATTTCCAAATGGGCTGGACTTAAACTTCCATCATCCGCATCCTGCATCCCTGTGCTGGATGGGGGTGATGGAAACTGTAGTCGAACACATCTGGAGGACACCAGGTTGTGTATTGCTGGGGTAATGGTATATTATTATTATTATTATTATTATTATTATTATTATTATTATTATTATTATTATTTATTACATTTGTATACTGCCCCATAGCCGATGCTCTGTGGGTGGTTTAGATTGGATAGCGGAAGAAGTCCCTGGCTCCTAGCCCACATCTCCCATGGCTTCCCAAGATGGGTGGTCAGACCTGCAGTACATGCAGCAGGAGAGTTGCCCTGGGAGATGACCAGCAAGGCCTTTTACCCTGACAGAACCTGGCATGTGCTCCTTTCTGGTGGCTCCTTCCTCCAACCCTACAGGCCAGAGGGAAAGACCCCAGCAAAGTGGGTCTACATTGCACTAGGGTGGTCTTGGTCCATTTCAGCCTCAGCAGTGATGTGGGAATAATAAGACAGGGTGGTTAGGATTACGGAGATAAGAGGGACATTTTGTTTTTATTGATTTTAATGGGCAATCCGTGTTTGTACAGACTTTATTGGATGTGTCTTTTTTAAAAAACCTTTTATTGTATCCACTTGGTATGATTTTCAATTTGGTGCGCCAGCCTGAAAGGGTTCCATCTTTAAAGACGGACTAGAAATAAGTACAGTACTTTATTGCTTGGGTCCAAGGTCCATTGCAAGATAAAAACAATATCAATCATTAAAACAGTAAAAGGCTTACATATTTTGAACAAAGATTACAAATTAAAATCAACACATAAAACATTAATACGGTGGATAAAATTAAACAAAAAGAAGCTTATTCAACCATAAAACATTGCAATTAAAAGGCTAAAAGAACAGTTAAAATATTGTCAAGGTGCACTTTTGGATGGATAGATAGATAGATAGATAGATAGAGATAGATCATGCTTCAAACACCTTGAACCACTAGAGAAATCGTAAATATTATCATCATACAAACATTAAGACAAGCCCTGCTAGATTAGACTATATCTAGATTAAACTTCCTGACTGTTACAGCAGTACAACAATGGAACCAGTTACCTAGGGAGGTTGTGGGCTCTCCCACACTCGAGGCCTTCAAGAGGCAGCTGGACAAGCATCTGTCAGGGATGCTTTAGGGTGGATTGCTGCATTGAGCAGGGGGTTGGACTCGATGGCCTTGTAGGCCCCTTCCAACTCTGCTTTTCTATGATTCTAAACATTAGGAGATGGACAGCCATCTGTCAGGGATGCTTTAGGCTGGATTCCTGCATTGAGCAGGGGTTGGACTTGATGGCCTTATAGGCCCCTTCCAATTCTACTATTCTATGATTCTATGATTCTAGTCTAAGGGTCCACCCAGTCCAGCATTCTCCACACTCGGTGGCCAACCAGCTGGCCACTCAGTGTGGGCAGCTGGTAAAACCCACAAGCAAGACATGAATACAACAGCACTCTCCTGCCCATGTTCCCCGGCAATTGGTGTCCATAGCCCTATCATCAATTACCCTCCAAAAAGGATTGTGTGACCCCTTGGGGCGGGGGGGGGGTGACCAACATTACGCTGGCAGGGGCAATTCTCGCTCTTGGTCATTTTCATTGATTTGTCTGTCCTTACGCACGTGGTGATGTTTTACCTGCCCCGAGCTAATGAGATCAAACAGGCTACAAGATTTAATCTGAGTAAATAAACACATTTGCCTTGAACTCGTCCTCCCCTTCCTTCCGTGGGTGCCATTTCATTCCCCATGCTCTATAAAACATTAAGATGCGCTCACGCACAGCTAAAAATGCAATCAATTATTTCCCAAGTGGATCTTCTTGCGAGGAGAGTTGTGGCCACTAGAACGTACGGCCTTCCCAGCTTTGAATGGAACTGGGAGGGGGGGCACTCCCACCCACCCCACGTAGCGAATTACTACCATTCTTGGTATACTGAAGTCTAACAACCCTGCATCAAGTTTGATATGCATTATTATAAAAAGGATGCAACCATTGTTATTTAAATGGATTTCCCGAGGCATGATATAATACGGACTCTCTTGAAAATTTCACGCTCGCTGCCGCTGTGTTTTGGAAGACGTTGGGATGCATCTCGGTAAACTACCCAGTTAATTACATGAACTAGACTCCCATGATGGTCTAGGGTCTTTTCACTATCTGAGCACTTGGGTGACGCTGCTGGTTGCAGGGAAAAACCCAAGGACTCACAAGGAGTAGTGGACAGCCGTGGGTTAAAATCACTGATCAGAATGCAGACTCAGTGATTTCCGCCAAGTTGATCCCATATCTGTAAAATGGGAACAACAAAGGCCTACCTCTCAGGGCAAAAAGAACCATAGAATCATAGAATGGTAGAGTTGGAATGGGCCTACAAGGCCATCGAGTCCAACCCCCTGCTCAGTGCAGGAATCCACCTTAAAGCATCCCTGAAGGATGGTTGTCCAGCTGCCTCTTGAAGGTCTATAGGGTGGGAGAGCCCACCACCTCCCTAGGTCATTACTTCCATTGTCGTACTGCTCTAACAGTCAGGAAGTTTTTCCTGATGTCAAGCCGGAATCTGGCTTCCTGTAACTTCAGCCCGCTATTCCGTGTCCTGCACTCTGGGATGATTGAGAAGAGATCCTGGCCCTCCTCGGTGTGACCACCTTTTAAGTATTTGAAGAGTGCTATCATGTCTCCCCTCAATCTTCTCTTCTCCAGACTAAACATGCCCAGTTCTTTCAGTCTCTCCTCATAGGGCTTTGTTTCCAGACCCCTGATCATCCTCGTTGCCCTCTGAACATGCTCCAGCTTGTCTGCGTCCTTCTTGAATTGTGGAGCCCAGAACTGGACACATTACTCAAGATTAGGCCTAACCAGTGCCGAATAGATGGGAACCAGTACCTTGCACGATTTGGAAGCTATACTTTTATGAACGCAACCCAAAATAGCATTTGGTTTTTTTTGCAGCCACATCAAACTGTTGGCTCATATTCAGCTTGCGATCAACAAATTAAGATTTGCCCTGTCTTGCAACACTGGTGTGCTGTGAACAGTTACTAACAGGCAGGGCTACAAAATTGAATTCACTGCTTGGATCAACAGGGCTCAATTTTTAGTTTGACGGATTAAAAAGACGGCCTCTATTTGAACAGATTAAAACAAAGGCTTGTATTTTTAACGGAAGCACTGTGAAAAACTGCAGGTGGCAAGCACCATATTGAAGAGGCATTCCTGAGAGAGAAAATCATCTTCCATGCTGATGCCTTGAACCCCAAATTTCTCGTTTTAAAAAATCACAACACAGTGACTGAGACTCTGAAAACTCTGTTACATTTCAACTGTGTTTCCCCCCCCCCTCTTCCCTCTCATAAGAACATAAGAAGAGCCCTGCTGGATCAGACCAAGGGTCCATCTAGTCCAGCATTCTGTTCACACTGTGGTTGATGGGAACCACAGCACCCTCCCACCCATTCTCCCCAGCAACTGGTGCACACAGGCTTACTGCCTCTAGTACTGGAGGTAGCACACAACCATCAGGGCTAGTAGCCATTGATAGCCTCCTCCTCCAGGAATTTATCCAACCTCCTTTTAAAACCATCCAAATTGGGAGGAATCACTACATCTGCAGTTAAAGCTGCAGGTGCCCTGCCCTCTTTTAAATCTGGTCGCTCTAGTATAGTTCCTGCACTTTAACAGTTGTGATGAAGAGGGAATTTCACCAGGTTCTCCATATATACAAATGACACCTGCAGAAATTCCCTTTTCTATGCAACTGTTAAAGATACAGGAGCCCTGTCCTCCTTTTCATATGGTCACCCTACACTCTAGCATCGCTCCTGCAGCTTTAGCTGTTGCGATGAAGAGGGCATTTCACCGGGTGCTGCATGCATGCCAATGACCCCTGCTGAAATTCTCTTTTCTGTTCAATTGTTAAAGATACAGGAGTCCTGTCCTCCTTTCCATACGGTCACCCTATTTCTGAGCCACTTTGAACATCAACTGTAGCAAAAAAGCATTTTTTAAAAAATTAAACAAATAAAGATCACACATTCTTTCCCTGTGGGAACTCCAAATCTAACTCCATTTTGGCAGACCAGGAGCGCGAGGCATGACCTCAAATGACCATCCTGATAAGCACCCACATTTTGGGAAACATTGTCCGTTCCCCACCCCCCATGACCCCAGCCTCTTGTCTCGAGGAGGAATGTTCCAAGCGTGGCGTAACGCACATCCTTGCACAAAACTGACAGTAACGGGCAGGATTTCTCACCTGTCAGGAAAACCACTCTACCTGCCCTTCCTTTCTTCTTCCTCCCCCCCTCCCCCCCAAGTGGGTACTTCAGGTGGTAAGGCATGGGGGTTGTCAGCTTTGATTTGAGCTAACCCAAAGAAAAATCTCATAGATGGATAAGCTCCAGGACCTTTGAATTAAATGAAAGACCAGAACACACCAACAGAATGCCTGCAATAACAGTCTCCGCAGAAAATTATGAGGAACTACATAAATCCACCCTCTTCCTCTTCACACAGGCTCATTAAAGCCGTACCGACTCTCTGGGCGGCTATAATTCTGCCGTCTGATACCCTGGAATCGGGCTGTCAATACCCAGCGGTGCGCTGCCTCTGCAACTCTCGGTGCCCCTAATACGCCGCTCTTTGATGGGATTTGCTGACCTTTAATCTGATGCAAGTTTACTCTCATCACTGAAGTGTGAGTCGGAGAGCAATAAAGCAGCAACCTCCCTGATTCAAAAGGGAGAACTAAAGCACGGCTAACCGGGAATCTAACCTTTCGTAATGGCTCTCCCTTTAAAAAGGAAGGCTGGCCGGCGCGGGGGGGGGGGAGGTGTTGGAGAAGGGAAGAAGACCGGGACGCACGGGCAGCTTAAAAAACAAACTATATTGAATGCGGGCAGGAAGATTTACGAGAACCGCCTTTGCACGAGTGTTAAATGGGAATTTCAGGGCGGCAGAACGGGTGGACGGCGTGGAGGGCAGGGCAGGTGGAAACCGCTACCGTTTCGACAGCACGGGGAGGGGCAGGTGCCGGTCGCTGTCACGGGAGGCCGGGTGCCGGAGGGTTTCGTCAGGCCCACATTTCCAAGCGGACGAACCTGATCCAGAAACATCTCGGACTAAATGTACAGGGTTTGTCTTTGGATTCCGCGCTCCTCCGAATTCTGCGGCGCAAATTTAGGAACGCGTGCGCGGAGAGAAAACGTGTTTAGGAATTTGAGCCAGGGGGGTGTACTTGTAATAGGCAGTGCGGTGTAGTGGTTAGAGTGTTGGACACAGTCACTCACTGCTGCCACTCCACCCGCATCACCTGCCGCCTGAGGCAGCGGCCTTGCTCAGCCTAATGGTAAGGCTGGCCCAAGATCCTGCTGTCCTTAGTCACAGCAAGAATAAGGGGTGAACATATTGCATTTAAAAAGAGGGATCAAGGAAGTGAGCCCAACCACATTCTACATGATGAAGTTGAAAATCGAACGCAAACCAACGAGTGGAAACCAGATCGCAGCAGAATCTCCACATGTCATTTTTCTCTAACACCCACCCGGTGTGTTAGGCTGAGTTGACAGAGAATGGATTCTCACAACCAGCTTTGTGGATGGGCTGGCATTTGAACTCGCATCCCCCATGTCAAAATGAGACCCACTACTCATCTACATAATGGTCAGAAGCTTCCAGGCAGCGATAGTTCAGGAAAGGAGTGGAGTGTTGCCAGGTTCACTTGCCTCTGAGACTCCCTATTCTCTGAGAGAGGGTCATCTATGGGGAAAATCAGGGAAGATTTCCCCGCCCCACTAAGGCTATCACCCAATTAAAGCAATCTTTGACTGCAATTCTATGCACACTTACCTGGGAGGACGTCCCAGTGAGGCCAGTGGGACTTACTCCCAAGTCAACATGCATAATAGGACTGTACTATTGGCCTGTCAATCCAATGAGGATTTAATCGACCAATTCAATAATGATATCTGTATAATTTTGCATATGACGATGGTTTTCAAGGAGAAGAAAATGCACTTTGTTCTTAGAGGATGGATTTATAGGACGTAGCCCGCACCAAGAAAACACTCCCTTTCTTATGTTCCCCCTTTTAGTATTGCTAAAATATGTTGTCCGCTTAACCAATAAATCAATAAAAACATCTTGAAAAATCAATTTATCTATTCAGTCTCAGGCCACAGCCCTCGTTTTCCTCCTCAGACTGAACCATAAGTCGTAATCTCTCACATAATCTCACCTTCATTCAGAGCCCTCAAATAGAGCATTGGGGTGCAGCGAAATATTCTCTCCATTTGAACAGAGCCTCTAAAATCCATAGGACTTAATTTAATCATGGCTAAGTTAAGCTCCATTGATTTCAATAGATCTACTCTAAGTAGCACAGTCTGATCCAATCCATTGTTATTGAGATGTTCCGGCATGCAAGCAAACACACATTAAAGGCACAATCCTATGCATGTTTGGACAGGGAAAAAAGTCCTACAAGTACCAGTATTCTCCAGTCCTTAATCAGTTATCTGAATTATTATTATTATTATTATTATTATTATTATTATTATTATTATTTCAAGTCACTGAAGGGCTACAGGAGCTTTAATGGATTGGTAGCCCTAATACGGTTTCATTTTAGATAAAAACCAATTGGAAAACCAATTATACCATCCATGAGAGGTAGCTGTGCAGCCTCTTCTGGAAAAACCTCCAGAGAAAGAGAGCCCACAACCTCCATAGGTAGACTGTTCCACTGATCTTACCGCCAGGAAGTTTTGCCTTATATTTAATCGAAACCTAGGTAGCTATAACTTATACCCATTATTTCGGGTCCTAATTTCGGTGGCCGTGGAAAACAGCTCTTCACCGCCTTCCCTGTGGCACCTGAACATTTTTTTTTATTTTTGTCTACTTGCTTTGGCTCACGGTCTGTTTTAGCGCGTCGCATTCAATGGGTCATTTATTGTCGCAGAACGTCCCGGAATCCATTTCAATCAAGGCCAGTATGGAACTATTTTAAAGAAAGAAAAGATTGCAGCCAATTCTTTTACATTCTTTTAGACGGTTCGGAAGCTGCAGCTCGTGCAAAATGCAGCGGCCGGATTGATTTCGGGAACCAGAAGGTTCGACCATATAACACCTGCTCTGGTCCGCTTGCACTGGCTGCCTGTATGTTTCCGAGCCCGATTCAAGGTGCTGGTTTTGACCTATAAAGCCTTACACGGCTTCGGACCACAATACCTGACGGAACGCCTCTCCCGACATGAATATACCCGGTCACTACATTCAACATCTAAGGTCCCCCTCCGGGTGCCTACTCCGAGAGAGGCTCGGAGTGTGGCAACGAGGGACAGGGCCTTTTCAGTGGTGGCCCCCAGACTATGGAATGATCTCCCTGACGAGGCTTGCCTGGCACCAACGCTGCTATCTTTCCGGCACCAGGTTAAGACTTTCCTCTTTGCCCAGTCATATGCGGCACATCTTAATCACCCACACGTTTCGTTTTTAATCGGTTTTTAATGCTTTATGTGTGTATGTTCTGTGTTTTAGAGTTTTAAATTTTGTATACTTGTTTTTATCTTAATTTTAGAATTTCTGTAAAACGCCCAGAGAGCCCTGGCTATGGGAGCGGTATATAAGTGTCATAAATAAAATAAAATAAAATAAATAAATAAATAAATGTTAGCTGCTTCTATATTTTGTTGGTTTTAAATTTCCTATATTGATTTTTAATGTCCAGTTTATAAAAACTTTGTAAACCGCCCAGACAAACCGCTATGGGGCAGTATTTAAATGCAATAAATAAAAAAACCAACCAATCAATAGGGACCAACTTTGTCCTCTTTTTCGTCTGCCCATCCCAACTTTGCAGCGTTCGTGCATGTGTGTGCAAGGCCATGATCCTGCAGAGGGTGCCCGGTTCTCTCGTGCTGACCCTGAGAAGTGAGGAGTCCTAAAAAGGGGACCGGTTTCTATTTCTATCCCACACGCACGTCAATACGGATCAATTGCAAACGATGAGATCTCACAACACAAACCAGATGGAACATTGTCGCACAAGAGACCCCTAGCCTCCGAGGTGTGTGTCTGTGGGGGGGTGCAGAGTGTGAGCAGAGACCCACTCATTTCCCCCGTGCTTAACAGGTGCTCTCCAAAGAGACAAATGTTTGCCAGCCTGCTAGCAGACGTTGGGGCCGATAGAGAAACCGAAGCCCCGTCACGTCATGAATTATTTGTGTTTACAAGAGCGGGTCGGGGCAGGAAGTTGCCGGCTGTCAGGCGAAATCGCTCGGGTCGGATCAGCCTGACGCATCCCATCTCAGAATTCGCCCGAGGCCCTGTTCGCAACACGCACAGTAATTAACACGCCATTAGCACGTCTGTGCATTCGCAGTCCGAAAGAGCCCGGGGCGTCCGCTGGCGATTGACCGAAACGTTTAGAGCAGCCGTAGAATCAGAGGTCGGGAAAGGCCTAAGGAGGAATCAAGCCGGACTTCCTTCTTCAGCTAGCAGTTGAAGCCCCGGAGTCAAAATTAAAGGCTGGATGAATGAAACTCGGGGCCTAAACTATACCTGCAGCCCTTTCACTGTAGAGGGATGCTTCTGAATGTTCCCCGCTTCCACGATCGGGCCTCATGGGGCATGCGCGACCGATGTTTACCGCAATTACAGGAGTGCCGTTGCGGGAGGACGTGTGTCCCGTTATGGTGCTTGAGCATGTATATCAGTAGAAGTGGGCGAGGCTAAGGAGATGGGGACAGGACAGAGGTTATCTTTAATGACTCGTGAGGGATGCGCATAAGCGCACATGCGCAACATGGGGGATATGAACTCTGTCGAACATGCACTGCTGCGCAGAGATAAGTTTGTATTAAAAATAAAACAAGGAGGTAAAACACGACGATACCCAGGCACACGCCCCTCACAGATGATCGGCTGTTTGCTGAGCCTGGAACTTGTGGTGAACAGGAAAGGTAACACAATGTCTTGTGATTCTGGGAGTTGCAGTCCCACAGATCTAGAGGGCGTTGCGCTGGGGAAAGGCTGCCATGCAGCAATTACTGGGGGGCGGGATCTTTAAAAACTGGGGATTCTGGGATTTGTAGTCCAACGCACCTGGAGGGGCCGTGCTGGGGAAAGGCTGCAATACAGCAATTACTGCAACAACAAAACCTAAAACTGGCTGGCTGGGGATTCTGGGATCTGTAGTCCATCACACCTGGAGGGCGCCGTGCTGGGGAAAGGCTGCAATACAGCAATTACTGCAACATCAAAAAAAAAACCACACCCCTAAACCTAACATACAAACAAAGGAACCCTAACCACACCACCCAGCACGGTTTTGAAAAGAAAATCGGAAGCGTGGACTCACGGATCCTCTCAAAGGCTGGCTTTGTGAAGCCACTGATAAGCCGGGAGGAACCAGGGCCGCAAAGCTGAACACACAACAGCACTGTATGAAAGTAGAACAAAGGAAGGAAAGGGGGGGGAGACCAAAAGGGAGGGGGGAATCCCAGGACTTCTCTGTGGCAAGGCTGGTAATACATTAAAAATTTAAAACCTGGCATGACAAGCCGGCAGACTCTCCGAAGAAGGCAACAGATATTAATGAACGACTCCCTGAATTAGCCGCCTGGGATCCGAAAGGGAGCAATAACGCTTGTACAGCTGATATGATTTTATTTCTTTCAAAGGCAAAAAATCTTCTGATTTCGCCACCGAAACATCGCCGGACCATCGCCGCCTTAAACACGCCCTTCCCCGGCCTCCTTTGGACAACCGACGGGAGCGGCAAGTTTTGGAGTCACACAGGTCTAAGCAGTGTCCAAGAAGCACACTCTCTTTCACGCACATGCACACAGGGGAGGCAGTCACAGAAGCTTCTGTTGGAGAAACAACATGACGATGCCCCCTCTCATATTGACATCCAGCCTGATGAAGAGCCCTGTATAACTTGAAAGGTTGCGCTGCCGTTTCTAAAAAAAAAAGACTACGGCGTTTTTTGCCTTGCTTGGCATTCTAGGGCTGTTGGTTACACTGCCTGTAACTGACAGCCCAAGAATGCAGAGCAAGGGAACTAGTGCAATAGGAATCCTGTTAGTTTGCACTTGGCCTTGCACTAGCGATTCCTTACACTAGTGCAACGTCATCTGTGTTGGCGAAACGCCGTGGTTGGATACTGGCTGCTATATTATAATCCACCATGTTTCTGAAAAGGTCGCCTGCTTTGCTCTCCGAGAAGCAATTTTAAAAGGGAACGTTTGTGACGCTAAATCAAACTGCTTGATGAGTAATCCTGTATTTCTCAGAATGCCAGATTTTATTCTCAATTATTCTAACTGACCAATATGTTTGTTTGTTTATTTATTTATTTATTTAATTCATTGAATTACATTTATATACCGCCCCACAGCCGAAGCTCTCTGGGCGGTTCACAAAAGCTAAAAAAAAACAGTAAACATTAAAAATATACAAAATTTAAAAACCATCAGAGACTTGAAAACAGTATAAAAACAGCAGCAGCCATTTAAAACAACAATTCTGGAGTCCATTAAAAAAACAAACTTAGCGTTCAATGCCTTTAAATGCCTGGGAGAAGAGGGAAGTCTTGACCTGGCGCCTGAAAGATAACAACGTTGGCGCATAATTCTGTACACCTCTATCGTGTCTTCCCTTAGCCTCCTTTTCCCCCCAAACTAAACAATCCCAGCTGTTGTAACCTTCCCTCGTGGGGGAAATGCAACAGCCCCTTGATCATTTGAGTTGCCCCTTTTCTGCCCTGTTTCCAGTTCTACAATCTTTCTTTTTTTTAGGTGTACAAAATTATGCATAGTGATGTGAATGTGAATAGGGAAGCATTTTTCTCCCTCGCTCGTAATACTAGAACTCAATGGAGTCATCCCATGAAGCTGATGGGTGGGAGATTCACACAGCGCATAGTTAAATTGTGGAACTCACTCCCACAAGATGTCGTGATGGCCACCAATTTGGGTGGTTCTAAAAGGGGAGTGGATGAATTCCTGGAGGAGAAGACTATCAATGGCTACTAGTCCTGATGACTATGTGCTACCTCCAGTATCCCAGGTGGCAAGCCTATGTGCACCAGTTGCTGGGGAACATGGGTGGGAGGGTGCTGTTGCGCCATGTCCTGCTTGTGGGTTCCTGGTCAACAGCTGGTTGGCCACTGTGTGAACTGAGTGCTGGACTAATAATAATTATTATTATTATAGGTGGACCCGGGGTCTAGTCCAGCAGGGCTATTCTTTTGTTCGTATTCCGTTCTTTGATGCATTCTGCTTTTTGTAATTGGCGTCTGCTACGCAAAAGACATTGTATTCGATATAGTCCACCCTATCCCAAAAGCCCAGGCTAGGTAACAAAAGCAAAGATTGCACAGAATAAAATGTACTGGGATCTGACAGGATTCCCACCCTCCCCGAGATCTTTCTGTGAGCTGCTATACAGCACGCTCCCGGTTCTCGGGGAGAAAGGTTTTGTCGGAGGTCTTTCCCCTCTAAAGCAAGCATTTATTTAGCTCAGGCCAACGAGCACACGGCTTAACAATCTGTCTGAGGGTTCAGAAAAGGGGGGGGGGAGACACCTCCTCCTCCTCCTCCTCTTCAAGACAAAAAGGCTCCGTAACATTTAACCTGACAGAGCGAGATGAAGGGCAAAGACAAGACGACACAGGGCTTTTATTGTTTAGACAAGGGCCTTGTCAGATCAGGTAGCCTCTCTGCAGCCTTGATGCACCGACAGTGCCATGCCGGAGGAAGGAGACGGGGGGGGGGGGGAAACATCGCGAAAGGAAGACGGAAGCAAACACGGTGTAGACATTTCACAGGATGCATCAAAATTAATCCCAGCCCCGCTGAGGAACCGCAGAGAGAGAGAGAGAGAGAGAGAGAGAGAGAGAGAGAGACATTCAAAGCGACTAATGTAGAAGGGGGTTCAGGTACCCCCTTGTGCAAAGGAGCTTCTCTCGTTACGTTCCTCTGCTCCAGTACTAAAATATATGTATAAAGAGTTGGACCTTTTGCCTTTTGACAGCCACAAAGGCAATCAGAGGAGCCACAACGGGTGACAGGGGATGCCTTGCACCGATTCTGCGGCAGATTCAAAACCCGTGAAAAAAATCTCAACGTGTAGGCTCAGAAATCATCAGGGTTGATACTGAAACCTTGCTTCTCCTCATTACTGGTTTTTGCCACCCTCTCTTCCAAAGCATCTCTCGGGAGCCATGAGGGCTAGAAACTGGTCTTAACGATTTTAAATGAGAGAGACGTTGCGATGCCCGGGACGTGTGTGCCGCCTGCGGGCTGTGCATCACTCCCCTGTCAAACCGATGGGAAGTCTGTCGCGTTTTAAAAACAAATAAGAAAATTAAGCTCTTTTTAGTGAACTTGGGATGGCCATATTTCCACCTGTCGGGTGCAAGGAAGCTGCAATTAGGAACAGACAAATCGGTCTGTATCATGTCTGTGTCGTTTTTGCATGTATTCAATCTGAAGTCCGTTCCATCCAATTTCCGTATCACTCTGATATATCTATATCTATATCTATATCTATATCTATATCTATATCTATATCTAGGTAGATAGATAGATAGATAGATAGATAGAGTGACCGTATGAAAAGGAGGACAGGGCTCCTGTATCTTTAACAGTTGCATAGAAAAGGGAATTTCAGCAGGTGTCATTTGTATATATGGAGAACCTGGTGAAATTCCCTCTTCATCACAACAGGTAAAGCTGCAGGAGCTATACTAGAGTGACAGATGCAAAAGAGGGAAGGGTTCACCAGGTTCTCCATATATACAAATGACACCTGCTGAAATTCCCTTTTCTATGCAACTGTTAAAGATACAGGAGCTCTCTCCTCCTTTTCATAGGGTCACCCTAATATATAGATAAATATAGATGATAGATAGATCCCAGTTCATCCAATTACTGCTAAACCATGGTATAGTACAGGTGCCCTCCAGAATACCTGGCCTACAACTCCCATCATTCTGGCCAATGGGAATCTTAGTCCAAAATATCTGTTGCCTACTCCTGGTATTTATTTTATTTATTTTTGTTCATCTAAAACATTTCTTAGCTGCCTTTCAGGGCAGAAGCCTTCTCAAGGCGGCTTACAACCAGACATAAAACAGCATAAACATTAAAAAGCAATACAAGCATAGACAGGAAAATATCAGCTTAAAACAAAAAAAGCTATCGGTAAAAAGGGAAAGGAAAGGAACCTCTCGTGCAAGCACTGAGTCATTACTGACTGTTGGAGGGATGTCAGCTTTCGTTGACGTTTTCTTGGCAGGCCTTATAGCGGGGTGGTTTGCCGTTGCCTTCCCCGGCCGTGATTACCTTTCCCCCAGCTAGCTGGGTACTCATTTTACCGACTTCGGGAGGATGGAAGGCTGAGTCGACCCGAGCCGGCTGCCTGAAACCAGCTTCCGCTGGGATCGAACTCAGGCCGTGGGGAGAGTTTCAGCTGCAGAAACTGCTGCAGCAAAACAGTATTCACTTATGAGGAGGCTAAAGTAAAATAAAACTTTTTTAAGGCCTTCTGAGCCCAAGAATTTGTTCTAGTTACCAGAACTGAACTCACGGTCTTTCCACACAAAATCCCGCTGCTGGGTATCCTTCCCCACCCCACACACAGCTTTCTCCATTTCAGTGGTAGAATGGCAGGTCATTTTGTTGTTGATGTTGTTAAACAATTGGGAGTCAGAAATCTGTTCTGATCTGCTTCAAACCAGCCAGGGATCTAGCAGTAGAAACAGATCCACCTTCTAGCTATCTCTGCTGTTCAAAAGATGGATGGAATTGGTCCGAGAGCCCGATGTACAGCCATCTTGTTCAAGCTGAGCAGGTCCAGTCTGATCAACACTTGGGTGAGAGACTGTCTGGACCCTGCCTGTAGGGAGGATAAACCCACCCGTGCCTGATTTGTCGGACACTCATCCTGTTAGGCGACCCCACTCGTTGGGTTATGTGAGCTCTTTGAGGGGAGACTGAAAGAACTTGGCATGTTTCGCCTTGAGAAGAAACTATTGAAGGGAGACATGGTAGCTCTGTTCAAGGACTTGAAAGGTTGCCACACAGAGGAGGGCCAGGATCTCTTCTCGATCCTCACAGAGTGCAGGACACGGAATAACGGGCTCAAGTTACAGGAAGCCAGGAAAAACTGGACATCAGGGAAAAAGTCCTGACGGTTAGAGCAGTACAGCAATGGAACCAGTTACCTAGGGAGGTTGTGGGCTCTCCCACACTAGGGGCACTCAACAGGGATGCTTTAAGGTGGATTCCTGCATTGAGCAGGGGGTTGGACTTGATGGCCTTATAGGCCCCTTCCAGCTCTACTATTCTATGATCCTATGAGGCTCATCAAAGCCTGATGAGTGCTTGGCAGCCATCCACCCTCTTTCCAGAAATCACGTATTTCTCCCATGGTGTAAATGGCAGCCGTAAAGGCCCCATTTATGCAAGAGTAAAGGTACGAACACTCCATTCCTGCCTTTACTCTTGCGTAAATGGGGCTTTTATGGAAGCCATGTACGTGACGGGGGAAATGTGCCATTTCCGGAGCCTCCACTGTGCGCAACCATGGAGGCTCTGGATATGACACCTTTCCCCCATTGCGTAAATGGCGGCCCTGAAGGCATCATTGACGCAAGAGAAGGAAATACGTAATTTCTGGAGCCTCCGCCGTGGCCCACATTGGAGGCTCCGGATGAGGGCAGGCGGCTGCCGCACGCTCATCAGGACTCACGTTTGCTCGGAGCAGGGGTCGGCAAAGTGCCACGGGTGACCAACTGGGTCGGGGGGGGGCAGGGGCAGGAGAGTCCACTGGATTCCCAGGCTCAGTTGGGTGTCCTGCAACATCCCAAGCCTTGAGCACCGCCGTAAAAATGAAGCAATACCATAAGTGAAATAAATAAATAGTAAACCATCATATATAGGAAGCGCTTTGACTACTCAAGCACTGTATAAATGCTAGGTATAAACTGAGATGACATACATAAAATGCACTTCAAACTCTCAGAACGTGCCGTCTTGAAACCTAAGCATAGCCATACACCATTATAATATCTGTCATCTCAATAATGTGACCAAGAGGCGCTGGTGTGGGTGTGTCAAACGGAGTACTCTGCTCCTGAAGAATGGGGGGGGAACTTCAATTTCTTTCTGAACCTTTCAGTCCCCCGATTGTGGTAGACCGTTCATTTCTATTAGAAATCTGAAAATAAAATTTAAAAAGCAAGCAAGCCAATGCATTTGTGAAAGTGCACCAAGAATAGCTGGGTCTTAAAAAAACCCTCTGGGGAAAAAAAAAAAGACCCCTTGAAATGACATGGGGTCCATTTGAGGATGCTCCGTTGCTAGGAGACGGTAGCCACCAAACATCTTGATAACATTTAAGACAGAGGAATAGATATGGAACGCTGATTAATGAATGCGCTTCAGTAATAATGAAAGCGAGGATCGAAATGCATCCGCGTTTTCTTAAAGGCCAAGAGAAACGTTTGCGTTGACAGGGCACTTTCGAAAGCAACGCACCGAGAGTGCGGTTCTTTCTCGGAAAGAGAAGCCTCCGCAGGCGATGTCGGAACGGCCGCAGGGGCTCTGGTATCTTTGCACACCTATCGCTCATATTGTGGACACGCATTTCAGAAGGATACACACTGGGCTGAGAAGGCCTTAAAAAGTTTTATTTTACTATGGCCTTCCCATAAGTGAATACTGTTTTGCAAAGCGTTCAAGTTCCATAATGACCCCATCCAGACGACACACTAAAATCCACAGAGATTAAGTGTTTTGAACTAAACATGATGGCTTAGCGTGTTGTGTGAACCATGACTTAAGAGTGTCGTGTGAATCATTCCTAGCCATGGTGGCTGACTACATACCCTTGGTTGAAGCCCGCTCAACCTGCTGCAAAAAGCGTTAGCAGCCTAACCACGGCTTAGCGTGTTGTCTGAACAGGCCCCAATCCTACAATCCTACAAGTGAGAAGGATCTTGGAATTGTTGTAGATCACAAGCTGAATATGAGCCAACAATTTGATGTGGCTGTATTTCTCTGTGCCATTCGCTCACATTACAGTCTTTGATCTTACCAGCTACAGCCTAAACGTTTAAACAATTTCAGGATATTTACTCAAGTTGGTGGTTCCAGGGGACAAGCAAAGAAGCAGAGAATCATATCGGATGCAGATTTGAAGTATTTATTTATTTATTACATTTATATCCCACCTTTTTCCCTCCAAGGAACCCAAGGCGGTGTACGTAATCCTCCTCCACCGCTCCATTTTATCCTCACAACAACAACCCTGTGAGGTGGGCTGGACTGAGAGTCTGTGACTGGCCCAAAGTCACCCAGTCGTTTTCCATGGCCGAACGGGGACTAGAACCCGGATCTCCCGACTCCCAGTCCAACACTTTAGCCACTACACCACACTGCCTCTCCAATGAGATGGTTGTCTTTTGCTTTCTGGCTCCAAACGAAGTTCTCAACTTCTGTGTTCCCACTACTGAAACTGTGGCCTTAGCTAGACCTAAGGTTTATCCCGGGATCGTCCCGGGGTCATCCCTGTTCTTGTAAATGACACACAGGATACCCCCTGAGCAGGCAAGGACGACCCCGGGACGATCCCAGGATAAACCTTAAGTCTAGCTAATGCTTGTGGCTGATTTTTTGTAAAAGCCAACTTCATGCAGAAGAAATACAGTTGATGGCCATCCTTCTCGGCTTCTTATTCTTCCCATGCCTGCACCTGTAGCAACTGCTGCACAACTCAGCCTAGAATCTCCTGTAAGCCATCCCAAGGACATCTTCACCATACAACAATTGTGCAGGCATTACAACCACGCTGAACCCGTGCTCCCTGCCATTGTAATACCGCGGCCCGTATTTTCAACCATACAGGAGCAACACTTTAATGATCTTTAGAGATAATTCGCCATTCAGACCTCGAGCGAAAGATGCAAATGTACCACGGCACCGTCCCTTATTAAACACCCACAGGGTACAAATAAGCGGCCCGCGTCTTCCTCGAACATCCTAATTAGATGAACGCAGATGCAGGGGTGGAGTGAAGGGGGGGGGGTGTTGTAAAAACCAGGTCAGGCCAGAGTAATGCACAGATCCTGCCTATCCACCAACTCCAAGGGGAACGTTCCCTGCAAAACTCCCCTTGATCAACACAAAGCATGTGTGAATGCAATGCAAAGCATTTCCAGGCGAATTAGGGCCACCCCAACCCCATAAGAATCTGCCTTATATCAGCTCAGACACTGGCCCTGTTCAGACGACACCGTTGAAGTCCCAACAGGTCTGGAGCGCACCAGGTTGGGAAAGGATGCCGTAAAGTACCGGGTCAAACCTACGACGCAAATTGGATAGATTTGGGACCCTTGACCCCAGGGACTGGGAAGCGGCATTATCCCTCCCCAGACCTAACTGGGGATGCACCAGAAATTCCCGCACCGAAATTCGTCAGCGTGGAGTCAGGAGATATATACGGAAACGTCGTTTTTTTGCTCGCGAAACAGCCAAGCTCCGAAGCCGGACGCAAGCACGGCTCTGCCGAAAACATTTGCAAGTTTATTTATTTATTTATTTATTTATTTTCATTTCTATACCGCCCCATAGCCGAAGCATTCTGGGCGGTTCACAAAATTAAGCCCGTTCAAAGTATAAAACAAACAGTATAAAACCATAATATAAAATGCAATATAAAAGCACAATCAGGATAAAATCAGCAGCAATGCAAAAATACTAATTTAAAACACAAATTTAAAACGGCAAAGTTAAAATTAATTTATAGACTGTTAAAATACTGGGAGAATAAAAAGGTCTTCACCTGGCGTCTAAAAGAATATAGTGTGGGTGCCAGGCGAACCTCCTTAGGGAGCTCATTCCACAGCCGGGGTGCCACAGCAGAGAAGGCCCTCCTCCTGGTAGCCACCTGCCTCACTTCCTTTGGCAGGGGCTCGCAGAGAAGGACCCCTGAGGATAACTTTAGGGTCCGGGCAGGTACATATGGGAAGAGGCGTTCCTTCAGATAGCCTGGCCCCAAGCCGTTTAGGGCTTTAAATGTTAATACCAGCACTTTGAATCGGGCCCGGACCTGGACTGGCAGCCAATGAAGTTGTAAAAGGACTGGCATGATGTGGTTTCACTGGCCAGTCCCTGTTAGTAAACGGGCTGCCCTGTTTTCTACCCTAACCGTTTTCAAAGGCAGCCCCACGTAGAACGCATTGCAGTAATCCAAACGAGAGGTCATGAGAGCACGGATAACTGTAGCTAGGCTAACTCCATCCCGATAAGGGCACAGTTGTCAAAGGCATGTATTGGCGTTTGTCTCGTTCCTGATTCCCAGGGCAAATCTTACTCTGCGGACGGGATCAGCAGCGCTGTAGCCTAGGGAGGAAAGTTGTGGAAATTCAGGGGAACCTGCACAAATCTCCCATGCGATGGCCGTTGGGTTTGCGCAAATTTCTCGTTTGCGCAGAGCGGGCCGCGACGGCAGACAGGAACGGGGATCGGGCACAAGATGAGCTGCGGAAAGGTTCGGGGAATCGTGGAGACGTCAAAGATTGCTGGCTCGCCATTCCCTAGGTGGCAGCAGAAAAGCTTGGATACAAGACGTGAGCGGAGCTCACTTGTTCGGAGAAAGGGAGAGAGGAAGAGTCGTCTGGAGGTCCATTTCCTGCTGCCCTGCTTCATCCACTACTTCTGAGTACCTCTGACCACCAACAGCCATTTCACACGTTACATTTTTTAAAAGGAAAGTCTTTTAAGACATAGGAACATACGAAGTGCCGTGGTGGATCAGACCACAGGTCAAGCATTCTGTTCACACAGTGCCCAACCAAAGGTCCACCTGGGAAGGTCTTAAGCCGGACATGAGTGCCACAGCACCCTCCCGGCCATGTTCCCCAGCAAATGGTTCACATAAGTATACTTCTCTGAGACTGGAAATGGCAAAGAGCCATCAGGACTAGTAGCCATGGATAGCCTTCTCCTCCAGGAATCGGTCCAATCCCCTTTGGAAGCCATCCAAGTTGGGGGCCATCACTACATCTTGTGGTGGCGAGTTCCACAAGTTAACTATGCGCTGGGTGAAGTTAGGGGTGGGACTCGATGGCCTTATAGGCCCCTTCCAACTCGAGTATTCCATGATTCTGGGAAGACGTCCTTGCTTGGATCTTTCCTGAATCTTTCACCCATCAGCTTCATGGGGTGACCTATTTGGGTTCCAGTATTACGAGAGAGGGAGAAAAATATCTCCCTGCCTACTTTTGCCTCCCCATGCATCATTTCGCACACCTGTATCATGCCTCCCCATACATACCATTTCCCCACCCACCCACCCACAAGCTAAGCAATCCCAGCTGATGGAACTTCTTCTCATAGGGGACATGTTCCGCCCCCTGATCCTTTTAGTTACCCTTTTCTGCACTTACAAACATAAGATATGGATGTGACAAATGATGCATTCGCAGTATCTCATACAACGCCTGGAAAGCTGTATCCACACTGGCTGTTGAGCAAGTACACCTACTCAGTGCCCAGAACAGGATCTGGTGTCATGTAGCATGAGAAGAACACCCTAAAAGCCGCCCCCAGACAATCCTGCGAAGGGAGAGGACAGAAAATCCCCGAAACTTTCAGCGCCACAGGGCAAGCGCCGGTGCCGGGGAGGCGAATCCCAAGAGGAGAGAGCGAACACCACGGCGATAGAAGCCATTTTGCGTCACTTGCCAATTAGTGAAATTCAGTAATTAGCAAAGGGTCACATCACATTAGTATCAATTAAAGGGCTTTTTACTAGGGTTGTTTTAACCGTTCACTTGCAGCAACGGGGAAGATAGGAAGAGCGGGGAAATCATAGCAAATAAATATGCACATCCGCCAGCTGAAACCGTTGGACAAAGCGAACCCAAATGACCCTGCCATCCTGAAGGTCTTCCCGTGATAAACTGCAAGAACGTTAACTTTAACGCCCCGAGCTGTGCCTCAATTCTTTGGTACTCCATTCCTGAATCTAAAGCAATTCCGGGAGGGAGGGGGGAGGATCTCGGAATTTCCTGGTTCAGAGATCCTCCCCCTGGGTCCACACACCCGCGCCACGTCCAGCGACGGAGCGGGCACCATTTTTTTTTAAACAGTGGGGCTGATTGTGCAAAAGTGAGGCCCCGCTCCATCGAAAATGTGAGGTGTTTTTTTTTAAAAAAAAAAGCCCCCCAAATTCCCTTCCTGCCATCCCAGGGGTGGCGAAATTTCTGGCCCCCCTCCCCTGATGGTCATGGAGTCCCGTGGCATGGCTCCATGCTCATTTCTGGTGCCGCGCTTACCAGGCGGGGCAGGCGCCCACACCTCCCGTGGTCTCAGGACGGTCCTGAAATTGTGGGAAGAATTGGGTTTTCCCAGGATTTCTTTATCCTTGGGGAAACCCGTGCGCCCCCCCCCCCCGACCCCAGGAGTCTCTGTGCATCATTTGGGTGCACAGGGACTCGGCCGTGACCAGCCTGGGCTTAAGACTCTCCTACGAGGCATTCATCCGTGGGACAGACATGCTGAAATGCGCAGAATTAGGGTTTATAAAGGGCCCCAGGGAAACGTAATCCAAATCCGTTGCCTTTGCTTTGTACGCTAATCCCAGTACTGTACTGTAGCTTTCCCTCCACCTTGTGCTCTCCAGATGTGTTGGACAGCGACACATCTGCCCATGCTGGCTGCGGTTGATAAGTGTTGCAGTCCAACACATGTGTACTGTACCTGGATGTGGAAGACAGCTGTACTGTAACTAAGCAACTCACTTCATGAAATCCTTTGCTATTTTTCATTGGTCTGCCCCCGTTTTTCTCCCCTAGTATCCTGATTGGAGGCTCCTCGGGGCAGAGACTTGCCTTCTCGTGCTTTGTGAAGGACCATGCACACGAGTGGCATAGTGACATAAAATCCCTCTGCTGAACGGTCACCTCACCCTCTGGCCCGCACAACCGCCTAGCCATCACAATATAAGATGTTCCAAACCTCTCGAAGGAGAAAAGGGCTGATAATCTACACACCTGAAAAGGTCACCTGAATCCTTGCACGTCCCACACATCGATGATAAAGATAAGCAACATACTCAGAGTTTTAAACATGCCACTCAAAACCCCATGTTCAAATGGGAGGTGATTGCAGAGGCTGGGTCACAATTATAGGCTGATCTTCTGCTGGAGGTTAGCCAGACGTCAACCAAAAGCATGTTCCTGAATTTGTACCATGAAGCTGATGCCATTGACACAATAATTTGGAGTGAGTGGGGGCAGTCCATCAGTTAATTACAGAGCCATTGAAAATATTTTCAACTTTAGGAACCAGTTCCTAAAAGGGACAGAGGAGACATTCATTCAGCTTAAATGTCAAGGCAAATTTTGCTAGCTTTGTACGTATTAGAGGGGAAAAGCCCACAAAATGTATATATCAGTGAAAATAATGTTTAAAATGCATGACATTAGGAAACCTGGTTGCAAAACGATACGCAGATTAGGTAAAATTGCATCTGAACCGCTTAGGGGTTTTATTATATTTAGCGATTTATAAATATCACAAATAAATAAATAAAATTGTGTACAAAATGCACCTTTCTTAAGAGACGTGTGCACATAACGCATATGCCTTTTTATGGGCACTTTAAAAAAAAAAAGTTCGAGCTGAACCAAACTGAAGATTGGAAAATGAGACAAGGAAAGAATCTGAAACAGTTTCCGATGGAGCAAAGAGGAAATATTTCAATTGTACGGCGCTTGTGGAAAATTTCTCAGGGCAATTAAAATTATTACAGGGCTGGAGCATCTCCCCTATGAGGGAAGGTTACATCAACCGGGATTGTTTAGCTTGGGGAAAAAGGAGACTAAGGGGAGACATGATAGAGGTGTACAAAATGACGCATGGTGTGGAGAAAGTGGATAGGGAGACATTTTTCTCCCTCTCTCAAAATACTAGAACCCAAGGGGGTCATCCCATGAAGCTGATGGGTGGGAGATCCAGGACAAATAAAAGGAAGGACTTCTTCACACAGCACAAAGTTAAATTATGAAACTGACGACCACAAGACGTCGTGATGGCCACCAATCTGGATGGCTGCAAAAGGGGGTTGGATAAATTCCTGGAGGAGAAGGCTATCAAGTAGGGATGTGCTCCGCTTCTAATCGGACCGGCGAATTAGAAGCGGAGCGGGGGGCTTCGCCTGCCCTTAAGGCGGAGGCGAAGAGGATTGCGGGGCCGGCGGAGCGTGGCGAAGAGGATCGAGGTGAAGGCGGATCCTTCGCCTCGATCCGGAGCTCCGCCGGAAAGGTAAGTGGGGTTTACCGGGCCCTGCCGCTGTCGCTGTCGCCCATGCGGCGACAGCAGCAGGGCCCGGTAACCCCATCTCCTCTCCCTTACCTGCGTCCATTCGCGGTCCGTTGGCTTCTTCAATTGAGGCCGCGGTTCAACCAGGAAGTCTAGGCCGCACTTGCCGACGGACCACGGACGGAGGCAGGTAAGGCCCCCCTCCCCCTTGGTCCCTTACCGGGCTCTGCTGCTGTCGTCGCACGGGCGGCGACGGCGGCAGGGCCCGGTAACCCCCCCTCCCTCCTCTCCTGGCCTTACCTGGCACCACTCCCCTCCACTGCGGAGCTCCGATTCGGAGCCGGAGCTCTGCGGTGAAGAGGAGCAGAGTATGGGCGGAGCGGCGCGGAGCGGGCCGATCCGAAATTTTCGGATCGGCCCGCGGGGTGGAGCGGGGGGTCCGTGCACACCCCTACTATCAAGGGCTACTAGCCCTGAGGGTTGTGTGCTATCTCCAGTATCCGAGGCAATAAGCCTGTGTGCCCCAGTTGCTGGGGAACATGGGTGGGAGGGTGCCGTTGCACCATGTCCTGCTTGTTCATCCCAGGCTGATGGCTGGTTGGCCGCTGTGTGAACAGAGTGCTGGACTAGGTGGACCCTTGGTCTGATCCAGCAGGACACTTCTGATGTTCTTACGTTCTTATGACACCGCCAGGAAACACTGCTCTCAAAAGTGTTTCCTATCCTGACCCTTTGGGGTAGTTCAGGATACAAATTTAAATGAGCCAACGAATGTTCACGGTAACGAGCCCCAGATAATTACAGAAAGGGGGCAAGCAGGAGAGAAATCGTGTCTCCCCCCCTCCTTCCTCCCTCCCTCCCTCCCTCCCTCTCTCTCTCTCTCTCTCTCTGGACGCGCAAGTCCAAAAGGGCAAGAAAAATAGCCATCCCCAACTTCCCATTTTGAACTCGGGGACTGGAGCGAGGAAGGAAAGGGTTAACGCGCTAATTGCAGTAATTAAGAGTTGCCAATTTAATTAGAGCCGGGAATATTAATGCCGTAACATTGGTTGGGAGTGCAGCAAACAAACGCGTTGAATGCCGAGGTTCTGTTCGCCGCCATCTAATGGGGCCCTCCTCCACGCCGCCCTGTGCTCGTGCGCTGACACAACAGCGTGGGGTTCAGTATGGAGAACTTGTCAGCAATCAGGCAGGCGGAAGCTAATTAGCTGGCAGGTTAATGAGTGTGATGGCTCTTGACAGCATTTTGCAGAAAGCCTCTACTGTATTTAAACAATAAATGATTATTACTTAAATACGGCGAAGCCGGCCGGCTGATAAACAATAAAGGAAGCATCTTTGTGATGAAGGGGGGGGGCAGGTGGAGAGATCTCGAACTCAAGGTCACGTCGTGCAGTCCGAGTTAATCGCCCCGTTGTTCCGACCATCGGGGCGCGAGGAGAGAGGGTGTCCTTGTCGAGCCATATTTACGAGGGAAGGTTCTAGTCCACATGAAGCGGCCGAGGACGGAACTGGGAAGAGTCAGGGCAGGTTGATCCACACGGAGTACCTGGGGGTCAAGGATGGGATTTGGAATGGATTTAAATCCCCGGTATTGTGGGGGGAGAGCATTTCCGGGGCAATTGCGCTGCCCTTTAGGGTGTTTTAAAGCAGACAGAGCATGGGGCAAAATCCACACCGTTTCAATCCGGTTTCAGACGTCATAACCCACCCCACCCCCAACTTCCTCCCATCCCGGCTCTCCAGATCCTAAAGCTCCGTGAAGCGAACGGTGCCCATAATGTGCCATCGTTGGTTACTTTTAATTACTAGGGATTTGGAAACAGGTGGTAAGGTAAAGAGGAATAGCTCTGCGGAGAGATGAACCCATTTCTCTGTCCATTTAAGGAGGGCAGGGGGACGTCTTACAGGCCTCCTGCAATCCATAAAGCTAATGAGAACAAGAGCAGCCGCCTTCCGCCTGCTTCTCCACACACACACCCCACTAAAAAGAGAGAGAGGGAGGGAAGATTTAAACGCCCCATCAATATAGCAAGGTGAGTGAGCACAGAGGCAGGATTTGATGTCTGATCAACTGTCTTTTGCAGGGGAGGCTGTGGGAGGTTTCATGTCTGGGGGTGGGGGGGGGAAGAAATAAAGAAAAAGAGAACCTCCCCTGAAAAGGGAAGGTTATTTTCAATTTAATATGCACCGCTCCTTGGGAATTTGCAGGGAATTCGCGGAAGAAACCCAAAGGTCTCACCTGCTGAGACTCCGGAGGCTATTCTGAATTATTTTTGCAGGCATGAAAGCGGTTTGCACCTTCCCACAGATGTTTGCGAAACACATGAGGTTTTTTTTTTGTTTTTAATGGAGCAGGAGATGAGGGAAGGAACGCTGAGAAGTTGCCAAATGCCACGTGGGATTCGGGCCGTTTATGGCTTTGGGATTCGAAGCTATTGCAACCCTGATGAATCTCCAGCATCGCCTTCGCCAACGTGGTGCCCTCCAGATGTTTGGGGCTACAGGTTGGGGAAAGCTACCCCAGCTTCCCGAAACAGCAAGTGGGGGTGTCAGGAAAAGTTTAAGGCAGCCCATATAAATCAGGGATTTATTCGGACTATAATTGCTTGGGAGGATGTGAAAAGCGTCTAGGAAAAAGGGCTGCAGCCTCGAAATTGGTCTGAAAATTATACCTCCGCCACACCTCCAATTTCGCAGATAAAAATAAAGGTACACTTGTAGTGTGATGCAAAGGATTCCTGCTCATTATATACAGGAAGTTTTTATTATTCATTGCATTTATATCCTGCCTTTTTTCCTCCAAGGAACCCAATGCGGCCTACATAATCCTCCTCCTCCTCTTCGTTTTTATCCTCACAACAACAACCCTGTGAGGTGGGTTGGGCTGAGAGTCTGTGACAGGCCCAACGTCACCCAGTGGGTTTCCACGGCCGAGTGGGGGACTAGAACCCAGATCTCCCGACTCCCAGTCCGACACTTTAGCCGCTACACCACACTGGCTTTCCTTTGTCAGCAGTCTGAACAGAGTTACAATAACCATTTCTTCTGCAACTGTTCATCCTGCAGCGCTTTGGAGAGCTAAGATAAACCTCCCCAGGATGCAACCTGGTGGGACGTGCACTTCAAGGGAACTTGATGCTCACATCCATGTGCAGCGGCATTACAGGTGACACGCACCGACTCGCCCACCCAGTCAGACAGAACTTCTACCAAAGCATAACCACGTGTTTTCCAAAAGCTCCCCCAAAAGAGATCACTGGCTTTCCAGCACCAGGAACGAGAAAGTACAGACGGTCCCTAGTAAACAAAGCAAGCTAGAGTGTGTGTAGACAGGATCATCTCACCGTACGTTCAGTCAAAAGCTGCCTGACCCATTTAAAATCCCAACAAGGTGACAAATCTCTAGACTTGACCACAAACTTGGACATTTTATGGGCTTTACAGCCCAACTTCCTTTAAAAAACACACACGGGGGGACGGGGGCTAGATTTTTGTGTCCTGCAAAGGGAGATCTTAGGGGCAGATTAACCGATTGCCTTAAAAAGAATGAAGAGCTTGATGTACTTTCCCCAGCACCGGTCTTAGAATTACTCTATAAAATAATAATAATTTAAAAATCCCAATCACAGGACAGCTATGGCCATAGCTAGACCTAAGGTTTATCCCTGGATCGTCCAGGGGTCAAACCTGTTCACCTAGGTGACACACAGGGGATCCAGTGCTCAGGCGAACCCTGGATGATCCCAGGATAAACCTTAGGTCTAGCTGTGGCCCAAGTTTCGGTCGTTTATAACTACCATGCGCTCCGGCTGAAAATTAAATATATTTTGGGCTGGCAGCGAGTGGGTGACGGTTCCAAAGGAAAAGCAGGTAACCGAAGACTCAATCTCATGCATTGCCATCATCTGTGGTTCCTACGACAGTTCCGTTTGCCTGGAAATTATATCCCACGTCCTAATGCGAGACATCAAAACCCCGTCCAGCGCTTAACAGCAGGTGAGGCTATTTATAAAGTTAGCTGAACCTGGAGCCATATTTATATCACTAATGCCTGATCCTTACATTATAAATAGGGCGCTGAGACAGTTTCCTCTACATCACTAGCCCACGTGGGCGTTCATCACTGAGAAGCCCGCGCACGGTCATAAACCACAGACACACGTCAAGTCCAAATCGAACCGGATTCCTGCAAGCTGTGCGTTTCACCCCCAAAGACGGAGTCGATCGCGTCAATCCTCTGCCACAAAGCATTTCCCCGCCTCCGCTTCCATTTCTGCTCCCAAAGTTGGAAAAAAAAAAAGGAAGAAGAAGTCATCGTCAAAAAATGAGACCCAGGAACGTAACCAACCATCAACTGGAAACCGGAAGAAAGCCGTGACTTCTCTGCCGGCTTTAATGCGGAGATTCTTCAGTCTGAAAAAATTATTTATAGAGGGTTTTTTTTACTGCCCTTGTATACGGCAATGTTATTTCCTTTTCCCACACACTAGCAAAGTCCATTTTCACAACTGCTATAAAGCGGCATGTTCACAGCTAGTAAAACAACTCCATAAATAGCCTCACAATGCTATAGCTGTCTCATATCCTTTCCTCAATAAAAGCCGAGGTGAACTGCTTATTTTCAGCGGCACGCTATAAGGAGACAGAGGCATTATGACTGCTCATACATTCTGACTATCATTTGCCACAAGCTATATCTGTCAGTATTAAATAAAGCTGCATTATAAATGTAAACAAAATACCCACATCTACAAAATGAGCTCTCCGCCATTGCTGTAGGCATGAATTGAACCCGGCGCTTATTGACTTCCGCTTGTGATTTTATTTATCCTTCCACACCAGAAATGCATTTACTTCTTTGCCTCACCCCTCCAACATGCAAGCGTCCTGGTGGGTCTGGCCAAGCCGGAAAGACAGGTGACAAACGTCGATCTTTACGGAAACGCCATTCGGTGGGGTCAAAACACACGCCCGCCCACAACCCACCACTGCAAGTACCTCAGGCCTCTTCATCAAGAGAGAAGATTTATTTCTATTTTTTATTTTTATTTTTTTAAAAAAAGGTTACTCGGAGATCAAAAATGCAAGATCATAAATAATTTGCAGGAGCAAGCCCCGGGAATTTATATCTACGGGTTTTTGAAAAGCTAGGCGGGCAAAACAAGGGAAGTGTTGAGTAATTCATTACAATTGAAACAATCACGCCGGTTTGAAAAGGAATTACATTCAGATATCAAATGACGGGGAATTTACGGTCGGAAGAGGCAGGAAGGCCCTTGGACGCGGGAGGAGCCGCAGCGGGGTTTGCACACCGATGAAATACGCCGCTCTCCTCCCCAATCAGCTCAGTTCCAGGGACGGAGGCCCACAGCTCCGCTTGGGGGCATTGACGTCGTCACAACACAATTGGCATCCTGGCCATCATTCAAGTCCCCTGCCCAGAAATACAAGCAAAAAGGGTTTATACGGGCATCTTCTGCACAGCACATTTCATTGGGGTGTGCACTCTGGGAATTTTTATTTTTTTAAAAAAGGTGAACATTTATTGAATACTCAATCATAAAGGACGTGTTCTTTTTATTCATTTATTTATTAGACACCGTAGACACTGATGCCTTACTATGGGTTCAGCTTGCCTGACTGGGGGTGGGGACACTGCAGGTGAGAGGAGGATTATGGAGACGCTTTTTGCTTGAGACATTAGGGTGTGCCTGGGCACACCCCTTGTGCACGCCTATGGTCTTCTGCTTATTTATTTATTTATTTATTTATTTATTACATTTTTATACCGCCCAATAGCCGAAGCTCTCGCTTAGGGAACAACTCAACAGCACTCCATTTCCAGAAGCCAACAGACCAACATGTGGTTGCGTTTTTTTGTTTTTGTTTTGCAAGCGTAACTCAGGGGGAAGTGAGCATTTCGAAAGGCTAAGCTAGGCTTCGCCTCGCCCCGGTTGCCTTACGTCAGGACCAAGGATGTTCAGTTGGTTTTGCCGGTGGCAAACTCTACCGAAGACGGGGCCCGGAAAAAACTACACGCTGGTTTGCTCAGCTGACTAAAATCAGCTACAGGCATTGAAGACCTCGAAATGCATTTAAATCTGCATGCTGCAAGACCGGCTTCTTAGAAGGTGATGCTGGCTTCCAGGAACTCCCAGTGTGTGTGTGTATGTGTGTGTGTGTGTTTATGCCCAGCATTGAGGCGCACATCAGTCAGGTCAAATAGCCCACAGGTTGAGATGTAGAAAAACGAAAAAGCAAGACAGGGCCGGACGCATCCACTTGTCTAAAAGAGTCTTCACCAGTTCCTTCGGGGGGCCTCAGTAGAAATCCTGCCTTTTTTACACATTTTGCAGAAAAACGAGGAGAAATAAACCCTCGTTTGGGGCGAATGTTAGGGATGTCTGGTTTTTGCGAAATCCGTCTTGTGTGTGGTTTGCGGATTGTGCGCTGTGGTTCATTCGACAGGTTTGAATTCCCCTCCGGCTTGCAGAAAAACACGCAAATAATTCCATAAGGGGATTTGCAACAATTTATGCAATTTATGTTGATAGGTAACATTTAGCGAATTCTCCCCATTCCATTCATCTTTTCCCAGAGCGTATTTTTCGGGATGGCCTGTGTCTCCGCAGAACCTTGCGTACTTTCCTATGAAGACATTTGAGCGCGTTTCGGTGGAAGTCCGAAAGTCCACGGAGCCCGCACAGCCCCATGGACTGCCCAGGTTGGATTCTCAGAAATCTGAACTCATCTCAGATTTCTCCAGCATTGCTAGCGCATGTGTGCGCGTGGGCGAGAGTTCACAAGTAATACAAGCACAAATGCTGGGTCGCCATGGACCGCCCGTTCGGTCCCGCAGATATTCCAAATTCCTGCATTCTTGTTTTGAGATCAGCGGGCTTACGCGGACCTGGAATCTCAGCCAGCGCTTCTGCTAGGTGAGGCCTGCCCCCATGAGCTTGTGATGTTTCCAGGAAGAAAGGAGGGAAACGGAGGAGCAGGGGGCAGCCGGTGGAGGGAGAGAATGGAGCTGAATGTAATTAATGCATGAGAGACGCCATTTAAATAAAGCAGCGCTCAGCAGTAGCAAAACCCTGTGTGTGCGGAGGGAGGGGGCGTTTAGCGAGGACAGACTCCCACGAGGGAACACGCAACCTGATGGAAGCTCAAGAAACCCGGACCAAACCTCTTCCGCCCCAGCCGCCAGGATTATTACTTGTGCAAAGCAAATACTGAAAGCCTTCCCCCCCCCCCTCTCTAAATCATTTCAATTCCTATTTCCAAGTATAATTTAATCTTTTCCAGTGACACTTGATGCTTACTTCATCACGGCATAATGACAGATTAAAAAGTTGTTGAATTAAATATTAAAGAGGACTTCAGGCAGCCCTGCATTTTTAAGGAATAACACAGATTGGAGATGAAATGAGAAGCCCAAATGCATATTTTATTCCAAAAAGGAAAGAATACACAAACGCGCGCACGCACGCGCGCACGCACGCGCACATATATTTTCCTTCAGGCCACCTACTTTGTAATAAAACATAGGACGGGTTTTTATTCGGTGGATAAAAGTAGGGTGGCATTAGAGGGTTCATGTCATCGCAAAGCAGAGACATGCAGCAATGTCTAAAGCTCGTGGCACCAGAGGATCAAGCGAGTGCATTTCTAGGGGGCTTCCCTCCCTCCGTGGCGATTTGCAATTCCCCCACCCCACCTTCCCGGTTAGGACTCAAGAACCACTCCGTGTCATCCAGACAGAACGGCTTGTCCTACGACAGCCCTGCACAGGTGATGTCAGAACAGCAAAATGTAATATGGAGCATTTCTAAACTATAAACCAACCAAGGACCACATGACGATGCAGCAGGCAAAAGCTTGAAACTTTTGTCTTAAGCCAAATGTTGGACAGGGTGACCGTGTGGAAAGGAGGACAGGCTGGGAGAGGCACCAAGAAAGGTGTCCGTGGGCAGATTGGAGACCCAAATATATATGCCACCCAACATTAGGGTGACCCTATGAAAAGGAGGACAGGGCTCCTGTTATCTTTAACAGTTGTATTGAAAAGGGAATTTCAGCAGGTGTCATTTGTATATATGGAGAACCTGGTGAAATTCCCTCTTCATCACAGCAGTGAAAGCTGCCCTCTTTTGAATCTGGTCACTCTAGTATAGCTCCTGCAGCTTTCACTGTTGTGATGAAGAGGGAATTTCACCCGGCGCTCCATGCATGCAAATGACACCTGCTGAAATATTTATTTATTTATTTATTTTATTTATTAAACTTCTATACCGCTCCCATAGCCAGGGCTCTCTGGGCGGTTTACAGAAATTCCCTTTTCAATACAACTGTTAAAGATACAGGAGCCTGGTCCTCCTTTTCATATGGTCACCCTAATGTTGGATGGCATATAGATTTGGGTCTCCAATTTGTCCACGGACACCTTTTTTGGTGCCCCCCGCCCAGCCTCCTTGCCCCTCCTGATTTTTATTTTATTTCTTAAGATTTTGGTGTTTTTTTAACCGGCACACTTGCATGCTACAGAATAAAATGCTGCTTTCTGACGCCATCTTTATTTGGGCTGCAAAGAGTGGTTTTGCATTTTGGAGCTGAGAGCTCACCTCTTCCTTGTACTTAGATTCCTGGGCAGATTTGGGTTTTTTTTTAGCCTCCCTAGTTTGCCTTCTGGGAAATGAGTGTTTTGCAGCAGCCATTTCATGAACGGGCAAGCCCTCCCGTGGGCAGCCATTTTGTGAGAGCACCCACGACTCTCAACATTCAAAATGTTCTCAGCAAGTCCAAAAGGCTGGAGAACTCTGGCATATAGTTCCGCCTGGTTTGAGTAAGATTCCCTGATCTATGATGCGTAAGACAATGAAAGCGGGTGGATGAAACAAGTGAGCGGAGCTATTAAAAGGACAAAGGATAGCCTTGTAACTATGGCACCAGTACTAGCCAACCACGGACTTGGCACAATGGGCGGATGGGCGCAAATATTCCAAGTGCTATTTGTCCAAGAATAGGTCACCTCCATATCCATTCTCTTAAAGTTCTATGGATTCATGTTGAGCAGCTTTTCTTCCCTTTTTTAAATTTCTTCCTCCTGTTGTCTACACATTGCACCATTCTCTAAACAAGTGGCCAAACACCTTTGCTGTATCCATCATCTTAAATTATCCGTCATTTAAAGAAAAGAGCTCATACAGTAGTGACACATCTATTTAAAGATGTTGAACCTGTTTTAGTGCATGTCCACAGCGGGGAAGAACTCAAGTCAAGAATGACAACAGAAATAAAAGTTGTGTGTTGTTGTTGTTTTAATTACAACAATTTACATCATCCAACACACACAGCAAAATCATTTCACTGAGCAAAAGCAGAACAGGTATTTGCCCCCAAAGCTAGAGCATTTCAAAACTCTCATATGAACATAAGAACAGCCATCCTGGATCAGACCGAAGGTCCATCTAGTCCAGCACTCTGTTCACACAGCGGCCAACCAGCCGTCGGCCAGGGACCGACACAGCACGACATGGTGCAACAGCACCCTCCCACCCATGTTCCCCAGCAACTGGTGCACACAGGCTTACTGCCTTGAATACTGGAGGTAGCACATAGCCATCAGGGCTAGTAGCCATGGATAGCCTTCGCCTCCAAGAATTTATCCAACCTCCTTTTAAAGCCATCCAGATTGGTGGCCTCTCTCACTTATTAGCAGCTGTATTGCATTTTTATTGCTATTCCTTTCCTTCCTTCCCTCTCTCTCTCTCTCTCTACACACACACACACACACACACAAACACACACCTACATTTATATAATCTTCTAAAAATGAAAGGCGCTGACCCTGTAATGGTTTCTTTCTTTCTTTCCTTTTTGGGGAGAAACTTTCCCCCCAGGACTCAAAGTCACTGGAAGTAATGGCCCTACCCTGATCAATCATCGGTCCTGCCAAGTTTTTGCATTCCAGCTACAACTCTCAAACGGCTGGGCTCACGTTGGACAAGGTGCTCTTCTAAACCTGCCAGTCCCGTTAAATCCTTTAGTGAGCTATAGATTAACCACAAAAGCTGCACATTCAAAGCAAGAAAGCAGCTGGGATACGGGGGGCACGCCACACTGGCAAAGGAGAGGTTTTCTTGGGGCCATGAATCAAGATGTTTGCCTGCTTGCATTCACACACCCCTGGATAAAGTTACCCTCGTCGGTTAGCTCCAAACTACTTCTGAATAATTGGCTGCCTGGTGACATTTTCCTATAGCGTGGGATACGATAACTGCGGACGTTCATTGACATAATTCGGAGCGAGTTTGGGTAGAGAGGCTTCCCCGACCCCCGAAGTGCCGCTCAAGAGGGGACGGATTCTATTTTTTTTCCTAATTATGTATTAAACTATCAAGAAGGAGAGGTGGCTTTAAGCATCAGTCAGGGAGAGAAGAGGCATTATTGAATAAAACACACTTGCTCCCTATAAAGCTACGCGGTGGGCTGGGTATAAAACGCAAGACGTCAGCGATCCCAATGCAAGATTCCTCCATCCTCAGACGTACCCAAGAGATAATTCTCTCTCTCTCTCTCTCTCTCTCTCTCTCTCTCTCTCTCTCTTTGTGCATCCACAAATCCGCTCTCCTGAATGCCTACTGAGAAATACAGCCTGATGTGGGGTGGGGGCGGGATTTGTATTTAACAAATATTATATTTAATCCATTTAGGGTTGAGGAACAGGGACTGAAAGGCTTTGCCATGTTGTCCAGCCGTGAACTTAGCCTGTGGAGAAATTCCCCGCATCTCACGCAGCCAGACAAAATTTCTGCTTGGTGTTTTGACCTTGAAAGGGCAAGGCCTTGTACAATAATAATTAAAAATAAGGTCAACGTTCCTATTTCATTGCTTGCATTTCTGTGGTGGGGAAGTGTCAGAAACCTGGAGAATGTTGACATTTACCAGTAACTTTTCTGGAGAATGGGTGGGACATGTCAGAAGTTTCTGACACTTCCTGGGATGTGTTAATGGCAACCATATACTTCTAGCCAATGGCCAAATTTCAACTCCATCCCCTGCATTTACCAGGAAGTTGTACAACAATACCTCTTAAAAGCTATTCATGTCCACCAGCTGATGCCAGGCATTTCTGATACTTGCTAATTTGCATCATCTCGTTACTTAGAAATGTTATCCTGTACTAATTACTGATTACCAATCAGAACAACAACCGGTTTCCCAAAATGTCAAAAGCATGGTATTCTGGCTAAACAACTGTTTTGGGATTTTGCGGAGTTAAGGGCTGCTTTGCACTAATGCTTCCTCTTACACCACAGGCAAGTCAGAGAACCAACTGGTCCTGTATTCCTCCATCGGATCCATCCCGCGCACAGGTCGGCCTCAATCCGAGCTTTTAAAATAGTAAGCGTTATTCCGGTTTTACAAAATGGGTCATCTATCGAAACCAAAGATGAGTCCTTCATCCAAGGGCCACCGAGGAGTCCCGAATTTCAGATCGGATCCTTTATCCATTTTTTTCCAACTCCAACAACGTCAGCTCAGACTCAACAGATTGATGTTACACTCAGGCAGGGAAAAGGCCGCCTTGACTAGGAAGGGGCGAATTTGTCGAATTCAGTTTCACTCTGGGTATCTCATTCTCCCAACCCAAAGTTTGTTTCAGCCCATTTCTGCATCACTTTGCAAATTCACACACACAAAAAAAATGCATGAAAAGTACAAATTCCCACGTGCAGTCCATCTAATGTATGCATTTTTGTACGTATAACGTGCGCATGTTTTGCAATTGTACCCGAATATAATGTGGGTTTGTGTGTATTTTCCCTAAGATATGCATTTAACTGCGAATTGCGCTGCAAAATTCTGAAAAGTGCAATCGGGATGCAGAAGGACATTCCGGCTTGCACACACATCCAGGAGGTGCGAACTGGGTAGGCTTGTATGCGAACTGAGACCGAACGAATTCCCTACTCGCTTTGACACGCTTTAAAGTACGATGCACGCATCGTACCTGCAAAAAGGGCATGTCGATTTCCGCTAGCAAAAGCAGAAAAGAAGGCAAAGGATGGCAGCCGTCTTCCTGCCTGACCCAGCTTCAACGGCAGCGTCTCCCGGTCAACTTCTTCAATTAAGAAGCCATTTTACAATATAGATCATTTGAATACCGGGAAGATCTCCGCCGCCTTTTGCTTTTAACTCCTGAAATCGCAGGACAATGGCGTCCGGGAAGGCTACAAGAGAAATGCCATTGTTCCTTCCCTGGAATCTTGGGGCCGGGGTGGGGTGGGCTGAGAACGAGGGGGGGTGCTCCCCTTTTGCCTTCATGTAAATGCACTTTCGGTTCGCTCCATTCAAGCTTCGCCGGAGCGCGCTCATTTGCCGCCTCCCCGGCTCAGCGGCAGCATTTTCTCACCAGCCCCGACTGCATAATTAATGCAAATGCTGCCTCAGTGTCATGAGCCTGGGCTCCTTCGGTTTACTTTGGTACGACACTTACAGAGGAATATTAACTAGAGAAAGGAGCGTCACAACAGGGGTGGAAAATCAGGTTGTCAGGGACTCACTCCAAATGCCACTGAAAGGGAGAAGGCCTTCAAGACTGTTTCATCAAGGTGATTGAGAACAAAAAGTACTGAGGAAAATTCAAGCTTACATTTATGAGCTTCTCCGCATGCATTATTTATTATACTTCTCTTCTCCGGCTTCGCCCGCGCCCCCCCCCCCCCACCACCACCACCGCCCGCCCCACCACCATGCCGCTGAACATATAGGAACTATACTCCCAGGCATGCAGCCGCACAACAATAGCTGTAGGAGACTCTGAGTTAAACAGACCTGTCCTCTCTCCTAAGTATGGAAAGAAACGGTGCCAACAGAGGAGAAGTCAGATAAAAAACTACACACAGACACACACACACACACACTCACACACACACAAAGGCTTTCCTTCGCTACCGAAAATAAAACCGTGTACCCCACCCCACCCTGAGCCTGGAAAGAAGAGTCAACCTTGGATCCAGAACTGGTTACTTTAATTGGGCCACCAATTCGCCTCGCTACTGCCCCAGGGAAGTCAAAAGGACGCCAGGTTTAGGGTACGTAATCATGAACGGAACCCTCGTTTCTTCGCCGCTGGCTGTCTCGATGCCCCGAACGGCCCAGTTGATCGAGGTGCCGGAAGCATCAGGCAGCTTTTCAGGCAGTTTCAAAGAAAATTATAACTGACCCGAGAGCAATCTTTATTCGTAATCTAAATTATATCGAATCGACAGCTTTCTCTCTCCCCCTAGTCTCTCGCTAGACCCAGCAAAATGGGGAAGTTGGCGGGTAATTACGAGCTTTGCGTAATAACTGAGAGCATCTATCCGTTTGCTTAAAAATCGATGGGGACATATATCACAACTTAAAAGATAGATTTGGACAGTGATCTTTTTTTTAAAAAGGGGGGGCTGTCCCTGGGGTAGGACGTTCGGCGCTGCTGACCTGAACGAGCCATGAATGCATCTTGATATGGGCAGCGTTCCTGAGGGATTTTACGTTATTGGTCTGAACGTTTTGTGGAGGGCAAATGTCGGCTGGCTTGCGATTCGCTCCCAGGGAGGTGGGGCGTCTGCCAAAATTGGGCTGGCCTCGGCAGCAGGTGTAGCAGCCCCGCCCACTTCCCGTGAAAATCCCGCCCACATTTCTGACGCACCGTACGATTTGGCATGGGTGGAAGCCACTCAAATATCCCTCCCTCCTTCCAGGGGGGGGCGGTAGAAAGAAGCCCGTCTATTTTGAAAGGTAGCTGTATGAGGGTTGTTTTTCACATCCGGGAAGAAAATAAAGAGGTCAGATGCAGGCACGGGTGAGAAGGAGACGAATCGTACACTCAACGCGTCTTCACACTGTTGTTTTTATATTTTTGATGGTTTTAAATTTTGTATACTTTTTTAATGTTCACCGTTTTTAACTTTTGTAAACTGCCCAGAGAGCTTCGGCTAGGAGGAGGTATATAAATTTAATAAATTAATTAATCAATAAATACATTTAGCTTGGCTTTCCCCCCTTCCAACTGCTCCTCAGTTTCCACTAGAAATGATTCCGCCACTCTCCGTAAGCTGTGATCCTTCGTTTGCCCCTACGGCTGCAACTACTGGTTCCTGGTGTTTATTTGTGTGTCGCTTTGCTTAATTAACAGTTTTTCATGGAATTGCATAACTTCTGTAGCTGGAAAATCCGGCAGGTGGCGGCGGGGAATATCAAAGGAATCAAATCCACCCCCCAAAAACCAGACTGATAACGGCAAGACATGGATTCCATCCGCCGCGCCGAATCCGCTGTCTGTGGCTGCAACGCTGTCGGAGTCCCCCCACAAAAAAAGTATGTCGCAAGACTCAAATTTCAGCCCTTGGGAAGATGTACGGCCTTCGAATAAGATGATAGTGACTGGGCAGCGGCGGCAGCAACCTGGTTTGCAAGGTTCTGCAAACTGTGTGCTTCTATGAGGCAGAGAGCCAGGCCAAGACTGGCAAAGACTGCCCAACTCACTCCTAGGGAAAGGTGGGGAGTGATTTGGTTCTGCAAACATGCTAGGAATTCCTCCCCGCAACGGGGGGTCAAATGCCGGGCACGGGATAGCCTTACACATCCCATGCTCCTCAAGTGATTGAGAACTATAAGCAAACTCCCAGCTTTCGGGCTTTTAACTGAAGACACGATAAGCGGACACGGAAAACGCCGTGAGCTTCTAATAGCGTACTCAAACGGAGGCCCAAACCGATCAAAATGAATGTGCCAGTCAAACAGTTTGTTTTCAAGGGGAAACAGCCTCGTAGGCCATTATTACAAATTAAAGGTATTATATCGAAGTCATTTTTAATATCTTCGAAATGAGTAACGATTCGCCGGATGCTAAATCATTTCCTTCCTTCCTTCCGTCCCCCCCACACACACTTTCACTCTTCAACCTCCATGCCTTCTCTACAAGTCAAATCCTTTTGCTGCCAAAGCGTTTGGGCCACGGCGCCCGTGCGAAAGGTGTCTTTGCAGACGCCTGCCTGGCCGGGTGACTGCGGTCTTCTTTCACTTCTGAAGCTCTCGTGCCAGTTCGTTTCACGAGGATCCGTCTTCCCCCACGACCCACTGGAAGGCTTTTTCATCCTTTCGTTCCTTTCGTCAACAAACATTGCACACGGTAACAAAAAGGGGGCATGGCATTTCCCCTGCACTGTGCCCACGGCAGCTCGGCTAGCTTGCGTACGAGGGAGAAAGCCAAAACACCAGCTTCACAGGGCTTAAATCCGTGCAACTTCACTGCCAACAGCTCCGCAGCTTCCATTTTGGTTCGGCGCTAACAGGGCATTAATATTGTCATTTTCAACCTTGGGATCAGTACACAAATGTGCTGTAAAACGGGGGGAAATCCCCTGCGCTACGAGTGCGAAACATGCAGCTCATTGATTTTCTTCTTGATAGTCTGCTATTAAACTGGCGAACACGCTGACCTTGTGAGCAAGGGGAGAAGCCGCGCGGTGTGTATGCAACATAAAGTTGAAAAACAGCTGCAGGGAACGACTGCGAAACGGCAGCGTACCAACCCCTTAAAATATAGGCCTGGGTTGTGTGGTTTATTTTAAATTGGCAACCACAATTTAACAAGCTATTCTAACAAATGATTAGCATAGCATGTGCTTTCCTTTTGCCATCAATTATGACTTAGGGGTAACACAGGGCACAACTTAAGTGTCAAATTACAAGATGCTATACAGGACCGATTTCAAACACAGCCCTTGTATTTGCAGAGTAATTATTGCCTTCCTCCCAGCTCCGAAATAAAAGCCGGTGTCAAAAACCTAAACAGCGAGAGCTTTTTGACTACAAGGTGGAGAAATTTTATCTTTTATGTTGCATATATCCACCGCCTCTCTTCCCGTTTAAAATCATCTACATGGATACATAATTACAATATAGAGACATTTTATTCTTTGGAATATGAGAGCTTTAGGAGAAAATGTCAAAAGATTCTTATGGGGTGGGGGGGGGGTGGAAAACACAGGGATAACTATTTTTTTTTCCACATGCACATACCGAGACCAAAATGTGTGATCGGTGCTTCGTTTCTCCGATAGTTTTGAGATATTTTGATCTATTTAGCAGCATGAACAAGGAATCGTTTTTTATGGATATCGGATGTGGATCTGTACGGACATTAAAACGACCAGCAGGCCATGGTGCCGCTTGGCTTCGTTAGGAAGATTTAAATTGCAATCTTCAAGTAAATCACTCAGAAGATTTTTTTTTTAAAAAAAAATTTACAATCTTTCTCCATTAACAAAGGGAGGAAAAACAGAACAATTTATAATGCGGAACCTTCCTCTTCTTGTTCCTCATGTAAAATTCTGTATTCCACGCGAGGAGGGGGCCCGGGGGTGGGGGGGACCCAAGAAATCCTGTTCTGAGCTATTTTGCTCTCTTCTGTCCGCCTGCCTGCATTTGCCTAAAGGCTCCCAACTAAATTACACTCCAAGTAAATGACTGTAATTTACCCGTTGAATTCCCTTGTTCGAGAAAGGAACACACAATACATTCCTGCGTTTCCTCGGATCAAATTTACCATTCGGCGTGTCAAGAACAATCCAGGGGCAGTAATTTGAAACTGTTTGAACCTTCAAATAAGGGAAATTAGAAATGTTTTTGAGAGCCAAGATTTTCAGCGAGGAGATAAAACCTGATAAAAATCTGTAACAGTTCAATTCCTTCTGCTTTAGATTTATAAACAGGGCATTAAATGTACGGTTAAGCCAGGGGCAGGCGCGCGCACAGAAGCGCTGTGAGAAGAAGGGCGTTAAAAGCAAAAAAACATGGAAATATTTATTGCTGCAAGGAGAAGTGATTACTGTTTTAGAAAAGAAAAGGAAAAAAGGGGAAGGAGTGAGATGATCCAAAATGCAAGAGAAAGCCTGACGTAGCTCCAACTTAAAACTTTGGAAGTCCAGACCTTATTTGAGCAAGCTCTGGTTTTATAGCGAGATACAGAGGAGGAATAGCCACTTAGAAATAATGGTAATAAAATGGTTCTTTAAAGCAGACTGAAGGATGAAGATCGGAACCGCAGCTGCATACTGATGACGAATTAGCACAGAAGGGCATTGCTGGCGCAACTGACCAGTACGCTGAAAACCTTTAATAATAACCAAACTGAAAGTCCTTCTTGCATGACATGACAGCACGCAAACATGCTACAGTTAAGCACATACTCAATAACCAAAACAGCCTATTTTGCTCAGCCTAAAAGCAGCCTTTCATACCGCAAAACTGTTATAAATCCTCATTATCCTAAACAAAATTACAGCACTTTAAACATATCCAGTGAGAACATTTGCGCTTCTAAACAACCACCTTAGCGAATAATAGGAAGCAATATGGTTGTACTTGTGACACAGTTGGAAGTCTTTTTAAACTGTCGCCCTGCTAGCAAACCAATTCTACATATTAAAATGAATGGATTGCTCATTTCAGAGGAGGGAAAAGGGAGGGGGGGAGAGAAATCATTTATAAAATCAAGACCGTTATTAAGATACTGTGACTTATTTCCTTTCCAAACTGCAGGCGAAGTAGATAAATGTAGCTAGCGCTGTACATCCAAAATGTCTCCTCTCTGTGTCACAATTTTCTCTTTCAAATGAGTCATCCATCCGTACAAGTAAATTAAACATTGATCCGGGGATCTATGCAGGTGAAAGTTTCACACGTTTTCAAAGCGGATGCCTGCTGCAAGTCAGTCACAGGCTCCAACTACTACATCAAGTACAGGATTCGGCCCCTCCGTGCCCTGCTAACGTGGTGGCCTCCGCCAGAACTCATGTGCATGATCTTACTCAAGTGAGCCTGAAATATAAGGCTTTGGTTACGGCCAAGCTAAGCGCATAGTTGCGAAGGAGAACTTCCCCCCCACACCCTCCAGTATGTGGATGTGCAAGACAGAGAAAAAAGAGAAACTGTGTTCAATTCAAGAAAAAGGTGTTCATACAGAGCAAGCCCCAGAAAGCGGGGTTCTTTAAAATATTAACTTCAAAAATAAGGATCTTTCTTCAAAGACACGTTTCCACACTCAGATGGCAGTAGGCGCCATCTTGGTCGTAAAGTTACAAGCTTGTTTTTACATAAGCAAGTTCCTAGTCCATCTGGTTGCAAAAGGTCGCTTCTAAACCATTTATCTTTTGATCCTTTCTTCCAAGGGACGCGGGCACCGTACGTGTTCCCTTCCTTTACCATTTTATCCTCACAATAAGTCTGAAGTAGATAAAGCTGGAAGATGGCGGCTGGTCCCACAATCGCCATGGGAATTGAACAGGTCCTCCCATCCATAGACGGGTCTGACGCTCTAACCGCTACACTATATTGCTTTCCAGACACCCTTCGATGGGGTGGGTAAGGCTAGCTAAAGGTTGGAAGCCAGAGAAGCGGCTGAAAAAGGTTTCCTGGATGCACACCTTCAACGCTCCCTTCCTGAAAACCGATTCAATCACGCAAAGGCAGGACAGAATTGCGGGATTATGCAAACCCAGTCGCGTTAGGCAAGCTTGCGTAATTTACACAGGGCGCAGAATTCTGCTTTACTTGGTGCGGGATTTTAAACACACTTCTCAGATAGTCCCCTCCAGAGGCAGTTATTCTAAAAATAATAATTAAAAACCATTTCCTCATTGCACTATCAACTGCTGGTCTTGCACGGAAGTTATATGTACCACCGGCGTTATTTAGCAGGTGCTAACGTTGACTCTCTTCCAAGATGTCTGTCCCACTGCTCAATCCTTTCCTGAATGCAACATTGTTTTTACAGGCTAGCTGTACTACCCCCTCATTCAACAGTCTCTTCAGCACATCACTGGTGTATGTTAAGTCAAATCAAAGGCTCAGTTACAGATGCCACAGCAGGATTGGGCCCACACACACACACACACACATACTCACACACACGCCTTCAAGTCACCGAGGAAATTACGGGAACCCTGCAATTTGGTGGCTTTGCACAGGAGTTTCCCCACCCCGGCAGAAGCTCCTACATTTCCGACCGCTTTAATCATCACTGGTAATGCTCAACCCTTCTCAACGCGAATTCCGCGACGGACTCTTCTTTGGCACCATCGTGCCCCACTTGGAAAGCAAAACTATTCCTGGAATGCGTTTAACCACCGGGTTTGGGGCCTGGCAAAAATATCTGCAGTGGGTTATCCAAAACGTCTTTCCATCTGTCCCCGTCTGCACATTGGCCAAGGAAGAAGGCAAGGCAGTTAGCGGCAAAATAGATCCGTTTATTCCTGTCCGTGGTGCCGTTCCGTTTCCTCCCATACCTCCCGTCCCTGACACCTTCCCGTACCGGCTTTCCCCCAAATACGTTCAACGCCTTCAGCTCTGCACTCCTCCGGTTTCTTTTTGAGGACCGAAATTGGGCTTTTCTGCAAAAAGGCGCACTTGAAATCTCCCACTTGGCTGAATGTAAAAGAGGCGGCACGGATCAAAGCATACGTTTGGATGCACTGTTTCTTTGCTTCTGGTTCTTTGGCGGGGGATGTTTTAAATGCCCCCCCTTTTTATAATCTTGCATTAGGAAGAGGAATGCTAAAGACTAAAAGGTGTTACGGGTTCAAAGGGGGGGGAAAGAGTTCATTAGGCAGGCCAGTGTATGAATCCCACCCACATGTAAAGACATGAGCATGGAACCCAAAGAGTCTGACAGTCCATTGGAAAGGGACACCCCAAGAAATGCCACAGGTTTTCCGTAGGCCTCGCCCACACTGGATCGTCCCTATCCCTGTTTTTAAAATTAATGGGAGAATCAACCAACTGGGATGGTTCAGTTTGGAGAAGAGGAGGCTGAGGGCAGACAGGATAGAGGTGGACAAAATTATGCCAGATGGGCAGAATGAGGACAGGGAAAAAAAATTCTCCCTCTCTCATAATACTAGAACCAGCAGTCATCCCATGAAGCTGATGGGTGGGAGATCCAGGACAAATTAAAGGAAGGACTTCTTCACACAGCACAAAGTTAAATTATGGAACTCACTACCACAAGATGGAGTGACGGCTGCCATTTTAAAAGGGGGTCGGATCAATTTCTGGAGGCGAAGGCTATCAGTGGCTATTAGCCCTGATGGTTGTGTGCTATCACCAGTATTCGAGACAGTAAGCCTGTGAGCACCAGTTGCTGGGGAACATGGGTGGGAGGGTGCTGTGGCACCATGTCCTGCTTGTTCATCCCTGGTCAACGGCTGTTTGGCCACTGCGTGAACAGAGTGCTGGACTAGATGGACCCTTGGTCTGATCTAGAAGAGCACTTCTGATGTTCATGTTTACCCGAGAAAAAAAATGTTTTTGTTTCTTCAATTATTGTTCTGGGGGGTGGGGGAGTGGAGCGTGCAAATTTCTAGCCAGGCTGTGTTTGCAACTTCAAAATCCTGGATGCATCCTTCCAAAATATGACATCCAGCTCATCACCCGGTGGGTCTTTGCAGAAGATACATCAAGCTTTTTTTCTTCTTCTTTTTTTAAAAAAAGAATCCTTCCTCCAAAAGTGGTCGCTACCAAGCCAAAAACAATTACAGCCCTTTTGAATTATGACACCCGATAAACGCCGACGACGGCCATATGCAACAAAATATTTTGGCACTCCAACTGAAAACATCGACCACAGCACCACAACAGGAGTCGTTGGCGGCCAGGCCGGCGTGACGCCCAAGCCAAGCGTCCGGGTCCCACCCTGGGCTGTCAGTCGGAACGCCACGAGCAGCTGAAACCCGGCTCATCCCGAGAACGTTGTCAGTCAGTGGCTCGCACGCACACACACACACACACAGAGCCCCGGATCCTCTCTTTGCAGGCACGGTCTTCTCCAGCTGCAGCTTAATTTCCTGTGACTTGCCTAATTACTGTAATTAAGGATTAATTGCCATTAATTATTCACACATAAGCTCATCGCAAATCATGGGGTAAATGTCTTATGAAAGCTGCCATACAAGCCATGTATAAACACACTGGGAAGCTAGAGGCAGGAGGATGTATCACTCAGCCCCGAAGCAAATCTCAGCGCTTCTCTTACAAAAACAGCGATAACTCTTAGAAACTCGACAGCCTTTGCAGGTAAGGCATTAGGTTACAAAGCATGTTTTCCTGTGGAAGCCGCAACGGTTTTTATTAGTACTATAAATGCTGTTTTTATCTTTCCAACTGCTCTTTTTATGTTTCCATTTTTATTCGACAGCGTTCCGTTTAGGGCGTGCGACGCCGGGGAAAGGTTCCCCCGGCTTTTTCGGCTCCACCCACCACGCCACGGCGTGGGATCGTCCTCGTAGGCGGGCTGGCCACGCTCACGTGCCTGCAGGTCGTAAACCCGTCTGAACTAAACGGCAGCTGATGGACTAGAAAGGCAGAGAGGGATGGATGGATTTATTTTTGCTTTTTTAAAAAAAATAAAAATAAAAATCTTCCAACTCAGGTGTGGCTCAATGTTGACTGGACCCAGATTGCCGTAAAATGAATGTGTTGTGTGCCTGTGCACACACACACACACACACGAATACACACATGTGCCTACTAACACCACCAGATGCAGGGAGAATGAGGACAGAGGTAGGACAGCAGCTTGTATCGACAAGAGAAATGTCTATTTCCTGATGTCTTCAACTGTACTACAACTCCCTCAGCCAGCACAGCCAACGGTGAGGGATGATGGGAGTGGTAGTCTATACCCTCTGTTGGGCACCAGGCTGCCCGCCTCTGTTTTTCAGGCCACCCTCCACACCGTTCCCTTGAGGTGGTTTGCAAAGAATCGAAACACAACGGAAAACAGACAAAAGCAGACCTAGGACGGGGTGGGGGGTGGGTGGGGGACGGGACCAGGGTTATCTGAGCAGGCTGAAATTCTCCAAACTTCACTTTATAGCGAGGTTCGACTCACTCCCGTTTTCATTTGCAGCCTGCTTTTTCCAGTTCGTTCGAACGGGAGGCGTGCACATTTCGAACGGGGGAAGTGCACGTGTTTGAGCTTGCAGAACTTTTCCAAACTTCGCTTTAAAGCTCGGTTTGGATACCTGCTGCTTTCACTTGCAACCTTCAAGACGGAAGGGGCAGATTCTGAGTGGGAAAGGGGCACATTTTGGGCAGGGGAAAGTGAGATTTTTTATTTATTTTTTAAAAAAAACAACAACCACATTTTTCAAATACAATCACAAGCAAGGGAATCTGCAACCATTTTTTTTAGGGGAGAAATACAGTCCTGTTTGCCTTTAGAGTTGCAGATGAGGCAAATCTGGATGATTTGCAAACTGAAACGACACCATCGTACATTCCAAAGCATAGCCCTTACCTCAAAATATTCTTTTTTTAAAAAAAAAACCAGACTAAAAGCAGCTATGGCACCCTGGCTGTGGAATGAGCTCCCCAGAGAGGTCCGCCTGGCGCCTACACTGTACTCCTTTCGTCGCCAGCTGAAGACCTTTCTCTTCTCTCAGTATTTTCACACTTCATTTTAACTTCAATTTAAATTCTACTGTTCTAACTCTGTATTTTAATCTTGTATCAGTTTCTGCGGCGTGGTTTTTATCCTGGTCGTGCTTTTTATACTGCATTTTGCATTTCTGTTTTTAGACCGTTGGTTGTTCTATTATGGTTTTAATTTTTGTGAACCGTCCAGAGAGCTTCGGCTATTGGGCGGTATAAAAATGTAATAAATAAATAAATTAAATTAAATGTCTCTAAAAGAGCAATGTAAAACCATCAGCAGAGAGCAGAGCAGAGAGAGAGAGAGAATGAAGAAGCCTGTGAAAATGAAAAGGTCTTTGTCTGGCACCAACATGACATCGAAGTCCGTGCCGCGTGGACTTCCTTAAAAAGTACATTCTGTAGTCTAAGCCATCCCCCTTTCCTTCACAAGTTTGGTGATAACAGCACCTGGAGATGGTCAGAGACCTTAGGAAAGCTTTCCCCAACCCGGCGCTCTCCAGAGGTGTTGAACTATGACACCCGTCATCCCCAGACAGCCAGCTAGGGATGCTTGGAGCTGTAGTCCAACACCTCTGGAGAGCCCCAAATCGGGGAACGCTGGTGTCCGGAGAGGCACGTGTGGAGGCAGGCCGCCTTTCGTATCCGGCTCCCAAGTCAAAAAAGGCCTCTGCAGGGTAAATCCCAGGGCCGCTGCAATGGATGAAACATTGATACAATGACTGGCCTAAGTTAGGTATCCAGCAGCGGCGTTGTGGATGAACTGCAGTTTTTGATCCATTTTCCGAGGCCGGACAGTCCAAGGTAGTTCCTAGAAATAGAGAAGCCTGCACCCATGTAATCTCCCCTACTCTCTCTGTCTTTCCTTGTTCCTCTGGAAAACAGCGAAGGCCTAAGGCGCCGGGAAAATGGAATTGCAACCTCAGGCTGATGGAAGTTCTGCACCTCTGCTTTGGACACTAACCGCTGATGTACGTCACCACCCCAGAGCCCAGGGAGGACCTGGATGCAGGCACAGAGGCTAAGGAACCCGTGGTGTCAACAGAAGGTGCACTGCGGCTGAGCACCGTGGCAGAACAGGAGGAATCCCACCACCACCAGAGCCCCAAATGCCGGAAACCTCTGTGACACCAGAGTGGGTCAAAGGCCTTTGTGCGTTATGGTTTTAAGCGTCCATATTTCATGTTGTACCCCTTCCTACGGCTTTACTTTTTGTGAATGGACCGGAGAGCTTTGCTCAGTTTTCATCCGTGTATACAGGTTGAAGACCTGGCCTTTGGGGGTGGGGGGCAGAATTTCAGGTTATAGGATCCTAGAATCGTAGAGTTGGAAGGGGCCTAAAAGGCCATCGAGTCCAATGCAGGAATCCACCTTCAAGAAATGTTTCGTTATTTTAAACACAGAGTACACTTAGCACAAAACATAGCCTGCGATTCTCAACATTTCCTCTCCAGGGAACACCTTTCCACATGTTTGACAAAAAATAAATAAATCCAAGTGTTGCATCTCAGGCTTGGCCAAATATCGTTTGTCCCCCCCAACATCCAGCCATTTCCCAGGAACATTTGTGGTCCGAAAGGACCACAGGATCAATTTGGGGAGGCAAAGTTGGGCCTCCATCTGCTTTCCCCCAATCGGCTGCCCTCCAGATCGGTTGGACTACAACTCACATCATCCCCAGCCAGCATGGCAAGTCAGGTTGGAAGGGGAGGGAGAAACTGGCAAAGGTTTTTCCCACCAGCTGCCTTCTGCAGGGGGGAGCATCTCCTGAGAAGAACATCGTTCAGGGGATGTTCGAGTCCCCCCCGAGCCTGGAGAGGGACCTGAATAGAGAAGTTACAAGTGCCCAACTGGGTCCATGAGCCCAACGGACTCCCCCCGTGTCCGCCCCGCCCCCTTGACCCAGTTGGGCACCTGCTGCGCTTTCATGGACCCACAGATTGAGCTCCGTCCCCCGTCTGGAGTCTCCCTTGTCGCACACAACGTAGGCCCTGGAAGTCGCTCATTTTACGGCCGCCATTTATGCAGCAGGGGGAATTCGGTAATTCCCGGAGCTTCCATTGCCACATGCAATGGAGGCTGCAGATGGGGGGCGGATGGCTGTGGGGCGCTCGTTGAGCTGCCAAAGGAGCTCGTATGGCGCATGAGCGGGGGGCGGATGGGGGGGGCGCGTCCCATGAGTCAGACCCGGGTGAGTTCACCCATCCCTAGAGCGATCAGAAAACAATGGCCATAGGAGTGCGAGATATCACAGAGGATTCTGGGAAATATTCTAGAGTTCACCTGGGGGGCACGGTTCACCAATCTGGAAGGCCTACCTAATGCCCTGGGTACATTATTTATTTATTTATTTATTTATTTATTACATTTATATCTCGCCTTTTTTCCTCCAAGGAACCCAAGGCAGCATACATAATCCTTCTCCTCTCCACGTTATCCTCACAACAACAACCCTGCGAGGTGGGTTGGGCGGAGAGTGTGTGACTGACCCAAAGTCACCCAGTGGGTTTCCATGGCTGAGTGGGGACTAGAACCCGGATCTCCTGACTCCCAGTCCAATACCGTAGTCACTACACCACTACAATAGGCTCACTTTAATGCCTCCCTCGATGTGCACGACCACAGAAGCACATTTCAGGGGACAACAGGTAACGGCAGGCAAGCTGCCTTTTGGAGAAGCTCACCTGCTCATTGATCACCTTATTGAGGAAGACCTGACATGCTTCCAAAGAACCCAACCCTCCCCACTTTGACAAGGGTTGTGCTGCTACACACACACACACACTTATACACACACATCTGAAATCTATTATTTTCAACTTTATATTTCTGCTTTGGGCATGTGTATTTTCTCTCCTTTTTCAAGTTCAGTTACGTGTGTGTGTGTATATATATAAAATACGATGGCCACACACACCTTTTTACTGACACCAGGTTGCCAAAACGGTAGAAATTCAATTTAACAAAAGAATGAACTGCTGTACGGAAGCTTCCTTGGGGGGTGGCAGTGGGAGGAGACCCTATATCATTGCTATGCATTAGCACTGAAAGAGTGCCCCAGGAAATTTAAATGTAAGCAGGCAGAATGTCGTTCTAATTGTTATGTTAGTACCTTCTGCAGCAAATTAATGCATGAAACATTTTCATTTTGGTACATAAGTTTGCGCGTGTCTGAGTTAAACATTTATGTTAATGGGCCTTCTGGCAACTCCGCAACGTTTCAAATACTCTTGTAGAACAGCTTCTTCTCTAAAGATATCAATTAGCCGTTTCCTCCTCCTCCCCGCCCCACCCCCACCCCGCCCGCAACACCTCTCAAATATTTCCTACCTGATCCGGGGGCCATGCCGTGGGGGGCGGGGAAGCCTATTTCACGGTTTTAAAAGCCCTGATGCTTGGGTAGTTACAAACCTCGAACCGTGTATGTGATGAGGCACCAATTAAACATGCATTGCCACTAGCAATGTAATCTGTATTATAAAGGGAGGGGGGCAGAGAATAACAACCGTAGCAGCAGCAGCCGCAGCAGAGAGTCATACAAGTATTTGGCATATGCTCAGATCAAAACATACCAGCCAGCAAACAGGCCAATTTGCACACCGCGTGTTTGAAGGGTGGCAGGGACGAGCGCCCTTCCCCAAAAGGGTCCGAGGCAGACATGCTAGAAGGACCACCCGGCCAGGCCAGCCCGGAAACTAGATTTTGCAGGCCACATCCGGCGAGAACGGGGCGGCGTCTGCAGAGAGCGAGGGGGTCTATATTTCAAATTGCACGACGAAAGAGTCTTTGTTTGCCGTTGGGTAAGACGCAGGCAGACCGGCCCAGGAGAAGGAAGGAAGGAAGGAAGGAAGGAAGGAAGGAAGGAAGGAAGGAGATGTTGAGGGACCTTGGAAAAGGGAAGCAGAGGAGCCCAGGAAAAGGAGGCCGAATGAGTGAGACGGTGACCAAGTTCACGCAACACTTTTCCCTACGCAGTGGGAAAACTCCACTCAACGGTTTGGAGTGGGCACTCCCAACACAAGAGGTTGCAACTCTACCGTCGTGTGACTGTGGGCCCCCGTGGAATTAAGCGCGATGGGCAATTCCTCCGCCCTCTCTCCTCCCGACGGTATCCCATCCGCCATTGCTGCGGGGGGGGTGGGGGGGGAAGAAAGAAAAAGAAAAGAAATCCCGGCAACGCTCCTAGAGCGGCATTCACTCCTTTCGACGCTCTTGCCGGGGAACTCTATAGCCAGTGGGAAAAGTCAACTCAACGTAACGGAAGACTCCACTGGGCCAAAAGTTTTAAGCAACACCTACGGCTACGCCATCACGAGAGTCCTCTAAAAGTTAGGGACGTCACCCAATCAAAGAAACCTCAGTCGATCCTATTTATTTATTTATTTATTTATTTATTGCATTTATCTCCCGCCTTTTTTCTTCCAAGGAACCCAAGGCGGCATACAGAATCCTCCTCCTCTCCATTTTATCCTCACAACAACAACCCTGTGAGGTAGGCTGGGCTGAGAATCTGTGACTGGCCCAAAGCCACCCAGTGAGTTTCCATGGCCGAGTGGGGACTAGAACCCGGATCTCCCGACTCCCAGTCCAACACTTTGGCCACTACACCACACTGGCTCCCTACGTGTTTTACTCAATGAGTCAATTAAATCTACAGGAAGTATACAGCAGTTTTGCAGTGGGGGAAACATAATTTGTTTTGCTGTTTAAGATCAAGCAGTAAAGCAGCAGTTTCTGCAACTGAAATTCTCTCCACGGCCTGAGTTCGATCCCAGCGGAAGCTGGTTTCAGGCAGCCAGCTCGGGTCGACTCAGCCTTCCATCCTCCCGAGGTCGGTAAAATGAGTACCCAGTTAGCTGGGGGAAAGGTAATCATGGCCAGGGAAGGCAACGGCAAACCACCCCGCTATAAGGCCTGCCAAGAAAACGTCAACGAAAGCTGGCATCCCTCCAAGAGTCAGTAATGACTCCGTGCTTGCACAAGAGGTTCCTTTCCTTTTCCGTGCAAACGTCATAGCAGACCCGGGTTTAAAAGAGGCATTCTCTCCTGGGTGAGGAAAAACGGAGAAGGTTGGTTAAGATGGTGCCACCGTCTGGTGTTCTTCTTGTATGTGTGTGCACACGCGTGTATATACATACATACATTTAAATATTTGTTGTCTTGATTAACCGCGGGCACCTTCGTAGTCGATCGAGGGGGGCGTGTTTTTAAAAATAGATGGATCAAATTGATCTGGGGGATTCAGGACAGATCAAAGGAAGGACTTCTTCACATAGTTAAACCATGGAACTCACTACCACAAGATGTAGTCATGGCCACCGATTCGGATGGCTTTAAAAAGGGGGTTGGATCAATTCCTGGAGGAGAAGGCTATCCATGGCTGCTAGCCCTGATGGTTGTGTGCTACCTCCACTATCTGAGGCAATAAGCCTGTATACACTAGTTGCTGGGGAACATGGGTGGGAGGGTGCTGTTGCACCACGTCCTGCTTTGCTGGTCCCTGGTCAACAGTTGGTTGGCCACTGTGTGAACAGAGTGCTGGACTAGATGGACCTCATTCTGATCCAGCAGGGGAAGAATGGTCCTCCAAACTTGTTTGCTGGTGGGAGACCACCAGATCTAGAGAGCACCATGCTGGGAAAGGTGGTTTTATATCAACCTCACCCACCCTGCTCTATGAAACCCTTATAACAGGGAGGTGTCTCCCTTGCAAAATGCAACACAATCTGTCCACGTGCATCACGCTAGAGAACAGCCATTTCCCAATGATTTGGGGGCGGGGGGAGGGTGACACAGGAGAGGAAAGGAGAGAGCTCCCTTCCCCTTCAATAAGACATAGCAGCATAAAAGAGGACAGCTCTGCAAAATTAAATTCCTACAAGCCACCGAAAACTGGGGTTCATAGACTCCTCTACACAGGCAGCAGGCAATTGGGTGTGATACTCAGAGATGCAAACATCTCTGCTTTCTTCTCTTTCTTTCTTCCTTCCTTCCTCGTTCACCGCCCCCCCCACCCTGGTGCCTCGCCATCAATGTCATCGAACTGATACTTCCCCTGTTCTTTTTGTCACCTTCCAGCGTCAAGCAGCTGCCAAGTTCTGCCATGTCACTTTCCATTTATGGGCTCCCAACTCCCTTGATCGGAGTAATTAGGGTTTATGTGTTAATTGGAGTAAATACAAAGGTGGGAGTCACGAGCGTAAATTTCCAAAGCTGCAGCTACGAATCGAGGCACGGATGAGCAAAGAAGAAGGGAGAAGATTTCGCAGGACTAATGTCTGTGTTTCTTTGGGCCTTTTTGAGGCCGGGGAGAACATCTAAGGCTAGCGCCATCTTGAAAGAGAGAAGATGAGACACACCATTGTCAAAAAGACAATGCCGTGGAAAAGGAGAGTGAGTAGAAAAACACGGGAGTTATTTACGCCCGTGCCATCCCAGATGCCATCTTTTATTCCCAACAGTCAGAACCGTTTCCAAAATATGGGAGCAGAGATCATTTGGAAACGTGGTCCATGGTAGAGAGGACTTTGTACCAAATCAGAACCGTCCACAGTCAAGGTGCCTATTGCGGGATCACACTGGGCCCGTTCCGACGAAGCCAGTTTCGTGGGGTGATCCCATCAAGCTGATGGGTGCGACTGATCAAAGGATGGACTTCTTCACTCAGCAAAGAGTTACGCTGTGGAATTCGCTACGACAAGATGTCGTGATGGCCACCCATTTGGATGGCTTTAAAAGGGGGTTGGATCAATTCCTGGAGGCAAAGGCTATCCATGGCTACTAGCCCTGATGGTTGTGTGCTACCTCCAGTATTTGAGGCAGTAAGCCTGTGTGCACCAGTTGCTGGGGAACATGGGTGGGAGGGTGCTGTTGCACTAGGTCCTGCTTAGTCAACAGCTAGGTGAACCGAATGCTGGATTAGATGGACCCTTGGTCTGATCCAACACGGTTCTTCTTGCGTTCTTTTTATACTGTATTTTGTATTTGTGTTTTCAGATTGTTGGTTGTTTTTATGCTCTTCATGATTTTAACTTTTGCGAACTGCCCAGAGAGCTTCAGCTATTGGGCGGTATAAAAATGTAATAAATAAATAAATAAATAAATACTGTGAGATGCTGGATTTTAGAGCATTCCAGACTCGTCATCAGCTACGATCCGACCAGCAGGAACTTTGGACAGGCCTTCTCAGTGGTGGAATTCTCTCCCAGGGCTGCTCTACCAAGTTTGCAGCAGCTCCTGAAGACATGTTGAACTTTGCTAGGATTTCTACGAACGATTTCCTGCTGGGCCTTAGATGTATTATTATGCCAATGCGTCTGTGTGCGTTTACTCCTACTTTTACTGTCATTTTTAGGTACTAAGTTATGGGGGAATTCTAAAGGTGGGATGCAAATGGTTAAAAGGAAAGAAACAAACTGAATAAATAAATAAGATCCAGGCTTCTCCCGAGGCCCAGCTTCCACCGATAATCCCGCTATTAACTACAGAGTCGCTTCCCCGATGAAAATGCCACTTGAAAACAATCTGATGCTATCAAATCCAATTCAGCTTCCCTGAGAAGCACTTAGTGGAGCAACAACGCATGCCAGGGACGTTTTTGTCCAGGAGGAGATGTGTTAACACTCCCTTTGTCCAATGTCGTATCCTGATGGTGAGCAGTGGTGTAGTGGTAATTTTTTCAATGGCAGATAGTCGTCATGACACTCCCCGTAGCCACGCCCCCCTAGGAGGGGCCGAACATTCAGGCAGCTGTGTTGAGCTATGTCAACAAACTAGTTCTAGCAGTTTTCATCTCTGCCCAGAACAGGCCTTTGGAACAGCGAATGGCTCTTAATTGCCCATTCAACACCCCCCACAATATTTTTCATTGCAACAGGGAAAAAATATGTCACAGCTGGAAAAATTCATTTGCCACTGTGACAATTGCAGCTGCACTCAGAGGTAGGCATGATGGAGGAATCCAATTTGGACATGGCACCTCTGCGAATTTTCGCCTGCTCAGTCCCCCAGTTGCCAGCTCACAGATCTCTGAGCTAGCTTGGCTTGGCACGCGCGGAGTCGGGCAAGCTCGTGGTTTCCCACGATTCACACAAATGCAGATTCGCGCAAATCTGCCCTTGCGCAAAATCACGGGTGGGAACACTTCCAGAAATCGCAATTTGTGAAAATTCGCGGCTGTAAATAGTGCAATTCGCACAAAACCGCAGGCGTAAATGAGCTTTTATCGCTGCAATTTTGTGCAAGTTGCACTGTTCAGAGGGCCGAATTTGTGCGTATCGTGATTTCCGCAAATGTTCCCACCCACGATTTTGTGCAAAATCTGGCCTCCTGGATAAAATAAAACCCTGCTTTTGCAGGCAGGGACCGAACTCAAGAATTTCAAAGGGTCGCGCACCACAGAGGAGTAGTGAATTCCTGGCTGGGGCGGAAATGGGGCAGAATTCAACGGGGCGCTGATTCTCCCGATGATTCCCTTATGCCCCGCCAATGGCATTGCACAAATGGCCACCGCCACTTGTGCAACAGTGATTTAGCACTTCTGGGCAACCCGAAACAGGTAGGAATGCTCATTTCTGGAAGGAGACAGGTCAGCAGAGTTTGCATATGGAGCACCATCGACCAGACTCCTTCTAGAAATGAGAGTTTCTGCTCATTTGGGGAGTTCATTTAGGAAGAGTTAAATCTCCCTTGCATGAATGGTGGGTTCTGGGCAACAACTCCCAGCATTCCTGACCATTGGCCAGGCTGGCTGGGGCTGGTGGGAACTGTAGTCCCAAAAATATGGAGTGTCCCAAGCTGAGGAAGGCCGCCTTAAGCATTTGCATGAGGGGGAGAGGAGTATTATGATGATGATGATTTACAATATTTATATACCGCTCAATTATCTAACACAGATTCCAGAGCAGTGAACATAGGTCTAAACAATAGAAGAAAGAAGATTAAAAAGCAAATTGAAATAGTTCAATTTAAAAACAGAAGAAACAGTGGCTGGTCAGTTGAGGAAGGCGTCTCGGAACAGAGTTGTTTTCAGGAGGTGCCGGAAGCAGCCTAGCGTTGGCGCCTGCCTGATCCCCAGGGGCAGGGACTTCCACAGAGAAGGGGCCACCACACTCAAGGCTCTGTTCCTGGTGGATTCCAATCGGGAAAGACGAGCCGTGACTTCAGTAGTTAATTGGCTATCGACAGTGTTGTATCTGAATATTCACCTTGCCTAGCCACTCTGCTCCAGTGACTTGGAGTGGGGTGATCTTAGCCAGCCACCAACTGGACCACCAGAGCACCAGCACTCCAGGAAGCAGGCCCTGGGGTACGCCCGGATATCCTTCCTCCACTAAAAAAATAAAAGGCTTGAGTACTTCAGAGAGAAGAGCTCGGCTTCCAGTTAATATCACAGCATCTTGGTGAAAGCAATACCTTTGAAAAATGTAACGTCCCTGACAGAAACGCTATTATTGTTGAAATATGTGACTAAATATTACACAGTAAAAGCATTTCCCCCACTTGAATTAATTACATTTGACTTTGTCCTGTTCGCTCCCCGCTCGCCATTTTCCGAGGCAAAAGCTTTCTGGCCCAGCCACGGAGGCCTTCTCCCCCCTGAGCAGATATGAAATTTAGCAAGCCTCATTTATCCTGAAATTTATAATTCAACAGATGCTTTTTTTCCCCCGCTCGCGCCCGTCTGCAACGCCGGGCCCAGGCAAATAATAGTTCAGATGGCTGGGATGTAGGAAACCAAATCTCATAGAGGTTTTAAAAGACGGGAGAGAGATGGGAAGCCGACGGAAATCCCAAATCCCTCTCTTCGGGCGCTACGCCGTGCTTGGCTCCAAACCACACACACACACACGCACATTCAACTTCGACAGAAACTTTGATAGCACGACGTCATTTGATGCCTTTTAAATGAAAGCATTCCGCCGAATCTATACAAATTAACAGATGTCCTTTGGAAAGGAAAAGGGGGGGGGAGTGAGAAACAAAGACATGCAGATGTGAACGTCGTCCCCGTCCAAATGAGTTGATTGCCGGGGCGCTTTGAAAACCCCATCTGAGCTTGGCTCGGGCCTCAAGTCTACCTTTCAACTCGCAAATGACAGTGTCACCCAACACGGTCCGTCCATCAATCATGACAGGCCATGAATATACAAGAAGCAGCTGAGACGCTGGCTACCTCCCACCGTTCCTTTCGGACTAATTATCCAAGGCCGTCTTCCTGCGACGGCCGGGAATGGCGCACCCCTAGTCAGCTGCTGGGCAGCCGCGGGCCTTGTCAAAGGGGGGATACGGCGACCAACATGCTTACGGGCGCTGAGCACAATTCCAGGGCGAGGACCAAATGTCACCGTTTTTATTCATCACAAATGCTCTCCCCTCCTTCTCACTTCCGAAGTGCCCATCAGTTGCCCCTTTCAGAAGCCACTGACGGAGACACCCACACATACACGTCACAGATGCTGCCTGATCTCTTCCGGCAGGCCAATCCAGTGGAATTTTAGGATGTTTTTAGGATGTTTTAATCATGTATACTACGTTTTAAATTCAGTTTTATGTATTTTATACTGATTGTTGTTCCTTACCTCGATCCAAACGGAGAAGCGGGTAAGAAATAAATTATTATTATTATTATTATTATTATTATTATTATCATCATCATCATCATCCTAGTGGATGGATGCACTACTTAAGAACCTGAGAGCCCTACTGGATGATGATGATGATAATAATAATAATAATAATAATAATAATAATAATAATAATAATAATAATGTATACTACGTTTTAAATTCATTTTTATGTATTTATTCTTATTATTGTTCCTTACCTCGATCCAAATGGTGAGGCGGGTAATAAATAAATAAATTATTATTATTATCATCATCATCATCATCCTAGTGGATGGATGCACTACTTAAGAACCTGAGAGCCCTACTGGATAATAATAATAATAATAATAATAATAATAATAATAATAATAATAATAATAATAATAATATATTTCTTACCCACCTCTCCACTTGGATCGAGGCAGGGAACAACAATGAATATAAAACACATTAAAAACTGATTAAAAACATAGCATAAAGGATTAAAACATCCTTAAAACATCCTAAAAACATCCTGAAATTCCACTGGCTAGGCCTGCCGGAATAGATCAGTCTTTATTGCTTTTTTAAATTCTAAAAGACTGTCAAGTTGCCGAATCTCCTCCGGCAGGCCATTCCACAGTCTGGGAGCGGCAGAAGAGACGGTCCTCTGGGTAATACCCGTAAGCCTAGTTTTGGTTGACTGAAGTAGATTCTTCCCAGAGGACCTGAGTGCGCGGGGCGGATTGTATGGGAGAAGGCGATCCCGCAGGTAGCCTGGCCCCAAACCATGTAGGGCTTTAAAGGTACAAAGGCCAAAGGTCCGTCTAATCCGATTTCATCATATTACACCAGTACTTTATAATCTACGCTGGTTGCTAGTCCATTTCTGGCACTGCAGCCCCAAACGGCTTACTTGAAGGACCGTATCTTTCCATAAATACCTGCTCAAACCCAGAGATCCTATTCAGAGGTCCTTCTCTGGGTACCCCAGCCCAATGAGGTGAAGCTCGTATCTACTAAGGAGAGAGCTTTTTCAGTGGTGGCACCACGGTTCTAGGATGTCCTCCCCAGAGTGGATCGCCGGACACCTCCGTTGCGGTCCTTGTGAAATAGACCCCAACCACAGGCTATTTTTGTCCCAGATCACGTCCGTGCATTTTAGATCTTTGCGCTGCCGCTGGCATCTTTCTGAGTTTTCCTTTGGTTTAATTATGCTTTAAATGTATGGGTTTTATACTACGTCTTGCTAGGCGATTGCTTTTTATGGATGGCGGTTGATGCTTTGCGAGCCATCCAGAGAGCTTCAGTTAACGGGCAGGGCAGAAATGCAATAAATAAATAAATAAATAAGTAAATAATCCAGATGCCACTGCAGGAAAACCCATGATCAAGCCAAGGAAGCCCTAACCGCTTCTGCAGTTGCCTTCGGGCCCCTCCCCCTAGTGCCAAACTGGTGATCATGAGTGACGCACTGAACACGGCCCGGAAGGTAGAGCTATGACGGGTGTGAGCTCTTGAGAGGTGTCACCGCCTCCATAACTTTTGCCAAGCAATCCGTGATCGCAAATGGATGGTTGGGGGGGGGGGAAATGATGCAAACCCCCAGCCTTTTTTGGGGTGGGGGGGTGGGGGAAGGCTTAACTGGTGGAAAATAAGGGGCTAGATTGGTGGGGTGGTGCGGGGGGAACGCTCTACATGGATCATCTTCTTGGCTCGCCACTCTGACCATGTCACTCCACTTCTGAAATCTCTTCATTGGCTCCCAATTCACTCCAGAATCCAATATAAACTTCTCCTGTTGACCTTCAAAGCTTTTCACGGTCTAGCTCCTGCCTATCTCTCCTCTCTCATCTCACACTATTCCCCCGCTCGTGCTCTCCGCTCCTCTGATGCCATGCTTCTCGCCTGCCCAAGGACCTCCACTTCCCTTACTCGGCTTCGTCCTTTTTCTTCTGCTGCCCCTTACGCCTGGAACGCTCTTCCAGAACACTTGAGAACTACAAACTCAATCACAGCTTTTAAAACTCAGCTAAAAACTTTTCTTTTCCCTATAGCTTTTAAATATTGAGTTTGTTCTGACCCTATACTGTCAGCTTCACCCTACCCGGTGCCTGTTTACACTTCCCTGTGCCTGTTTGCATTCTCTTTCCCTCCTTATTGTTTACTGCAACTTTATTAGATTGTAAGCCTATGCGGCAGGGTCTTGCTATTTACTGTGTATAATCTGTACAGCACCATGTACATTGATGGTGCTATATAAATAAATAAATAAATAAATAAATAAATAATAATAATAATAATAATAAAACAAATCTTCATTTCACGTTCTGTTTGAAAATGAGGGGGCAGGCGATAAATTTATGAGTAGCAGGCAAAAGTTCCTAAAATCAAAAAGCATCTTTACTGCTCATACAAAGTAAGGCGTGTGTAGTGGGCGAAGTCCCTAGTAATTCAGGTTTTCAGGGTTTTTTCGAGATATAGTGGGCAAGATAATCTATTTCCCCAATTTCTGCTGTTGCTATTTGCTAGACCTTCAAAACAATATGATTGCATCATAGGAGCGTGTTCAGAGGAGGGCGAACAGGTTGATCAGGGGTCTGGAAACAAAGCCCTATGAAGAGAGACTGGAAGAACTGGGCATGTTTAGCCTGGAGAAGAGAAGACGGAGGGGAGACATGAGAGCACTCTTCAAATACTTAAAAGGTTGCCACACAGAGGAGGGCCAGGATCTCTTCTCGACCATCCCAGAGTGCAGGACACGGAATAACGGGCTCAAGTTAAAGGAAGCCAGATTCCAGCTGGACATCAGGAAAAACTTCCTGACTGTTAGAGCAGTATGACAATGGAACCAGTGACCTAGGGAGGTGGTGGGCTCTCCCACACTAGAGGCTTTCAAGAGGCAGCAAGTCAAGGATGCTTGAAGGTGGATTCCTGCATTGAGCAGGTTGTTGGACTAGATGGCCTTATAGGCCCCTTCCAACTCTACTATATTCTATGACATGAGAAAAAAAAGCCATCCCATACAGAGTACTGACTGAAACGTTGCTTATGCTGGACAACACACGCTTGAAAGTCATCCCTGCTCCTACCTTTAGACAGACATGATTCACGGATGTAATTTATTCATGCCCCCTCCTATGAGTCCGCAGGCACATTTATATGCCAGACGTGGGACCACCCCTTTCCCATCTGACTCCTCCCCTTCTGCACTAATGTGTAATTAAGAATTGCCAACGGCATGACAACAGGAGCAACTTGATGTATGACAAAACCAAGCCCTTTCGTCGTGGAAAGAGCAAGGCAGGGACCTCAACGCTCCCGAAAGGGCAAAGAACTGCAGAGGCTAAGGAACAACAGCAAATAAGAAGGTGAGCTTAAAAATCCCAAGAAGTATTGGAAGTCAAGAGTACAGTTGAGCAGAGATAAAAGGAAATTATGTCCTACATGGCAAAGGAAAGTCAAACGTGCACATCTAAGGTGGAGAATCAACCGGGCGTTGAATTGCTAATACTATGCGACTCCCAAAACTCAAGTTACGAAACTGGAATTGTGAAAAGGAGTGGTGAATTTGCCCACATTTGGCTTTAGTGGCATAATTTCTGTTCCAACATACATTTTGTCTCCTTCCACGCTATTTCGAATCAACAATGCTGAAAAATAAGAACTTGTAAATTACTTTACCCTTACTATAAAGTAAGAATCTGTCGTAGTGCTCTAACAGTCAGGATGTTGGTTCCATTGTCATTGGTTCCATTGTCATACTGCTCTAATAGTCAGGAAGTTTCTCCTGATGTCCAGCCGGAATCTGGCTTCCTGTCACTTGAGCCCGTTATTCCGTGTTTTGCACTCTGAGATGATCGAGAAGAGATCCTGGCCCTCCTCTGTGTGACAACCTTTCAAAGACTTGAAGAGTGCTATCATGTCTCCCCACAGTCTTCTCTTCTCCAGGCTAAACATGCCCAGTTCTTCCAGTTGGTTTAGTTAGAATCATAGAATAGTACAGCTGGAAGGGGCCTAGAATGCCATTGAGTCCAACCCCTGCTCAATTCAGGAACCCACCTTAAATCATCCCTGGCAATTGGCTGTCCAGCTGCCTCTTGAACGCCTCTAGTGTGGGAGAGCCCAAGACCCCCCCCCAGGTCATTGGTTCCATTGTCATACTGCTCTAACAGTCAGGAAGATTTTCCTGATGTCCAGCTGGAATCGGGCTTCCTGTCACTTGAGCCCGTTATTCCGTGTCCTGCACTCTGGGAGGATCGAGAAGAGATCCTGTGCTATCTTGTCTCCCCTCAATCTTCTCTTCTCCAGGCTGTACATGCCCAGTTCTTCCCGTCTCTTCTCATAGGGCTTTGTTTCCAGACCCCTGGTCATCCCTGTTGCCCTCCTCTGAACACGCCCTGGAGGCCCACGAATGTGTGCATCTAGCAGAGGAAGGACGTGAGGTTAACCTCCATGGGTGGTGGGTGGGTGGGGACTCCATTGGGTCAGCAATGAAACAAACGTCTTGGTTGTGGAATCTCTTTCCTTGGCAGCTTTCAGGAAAAGGCTGGGCCAGTAAGGCAAGGAAGCGTGGAACGAAAAAAGATTCCTCCTCCAGGTGGGAGAGATGAGCTGTGGTCACCTTTCCGGTATTCTACGAGAGACACACTCTTCACTTCAGATGTTAGCTACTCCAAGGCCACAGCTAGATCTAAGGTTTATCCTGGGATCATCCAGGGTTCGCCCCTGCCTGAGCACTGGATCCCCTGTGTGTCACCTAGATGGACAGGTTTGACCCCTAGATGATCCAGGGATAAACCTTAGGTCTAGCTATGGCCCAAGTCTCCGGTACATAGGGCCTTGCAGATAGGTTGTCTGCTATGCTTCCCTCTTATGACCTTTCTCTGCCTTCATGGCTACCGCCCCGTTATCCATTATCCTAGCTTAAGGCCAGGAGTCTTTTCATGTGTCTGTCTGGCCTGTCCAACTCTCTGTGCACAGCTGGTGCAGGCTAATCCCATGGGGACAAAGAGAGGAAGGTAAAACACATGCCCAATCTGGTCCCTGCAGCAGGATGTAGAAAAGGGGCAGTGAGGATACACATTGATTTAAGTGGCTCAGTGATACTTAATTCAAGATACCTTACCCAGAACAATGTCCCCCCAACCTGTTATCCTCCAGATGTTTTGGACTGTAACACCCATAAGCCCCATCCAGCATAACCAACAGTCAACAATGCCGGAATTTGAAGTCCAAAACATCTGATGACCTAGAACAGAACTTAGGATGAATATTAGCTTTATATTATGCAGGATTGTGTAGAAACCCTATCGTTTTCTACACCTGCAATTCTACAGTTTTAATCTAAAACAGTACATCACTTAGGCCATAGCTAGACCTAAGGTTTATCCTTGGATCGTCCAGGGGTCAAACCTGTTCATTGAGGTGACACACAGGGGATCCAGTGCTCAGGCAGGGGCGAACCCTGGATGATCCCAGGATAAACCTTAGGTCTAGCTGTGGCCTTAGTCTACCTGTGCAGCAGGATTAGCAGAAAGGAGACCTTCAGGTGTTTCAGGCAACAACTCCCAACAACTTCCAGCATTCCTGATCATTGACCATGCTGGCAGGGGCATCTCGGAGCTGAAGTCCAAATCATCTGGAGATTGATTTTCTGCCCACCCCTGGGCAGATTTACTACCTGTTCCAGCCCTATATCCTTTCTGGGCCTACCAACTAACATAGCATAGCAAGATATCTGTCTGCCTCATACCTTGAAATAGAAACAGGTATTCAATATTCCAGATTCCGGCTGGACATCAGGAAAAACTTCCTGACTGTTAGAGCAGTGCGACTGTGGAATCAGTTACCTAGGGAGGTTGTGGGGTCTCCCACACTAGAGGCCTTCAAGAGGCAGCTGGACAACCATCTGTCAGGGATGCTTTAGGGTGGATTCCTGCATTGAGCAGAGGGGTGGACTAGATGGCCTTGTAGGACCTTCCAACTCTGCTATTCTATGATTCTATGAATATGATGGCGATCCAATGATGCACAACTTCTCATTTATTACTTTCACCCTCTATCCCAATCTTTCTCCTCCTCTGCCTGCCTGCCATTTCTCACCTTTGTTTTTCTTGGTCCATCTTTTTCTCTAAATTTAAAACCAAAAAACCCCCAACCCAAACAGACTCTAAACTACTCAAGCATGAAGTGTCTTCACTATGGTTGCCAGATTTGGAACAAGCCAGGATATTAAACCAACTTCAAACCATGATTTCATATCCTGACTTGTTCTGAAACTAGTAAACCTAGTTTCCTGGTTTGGACAAACGGGAAACTAGGGTTACTTAAAGACTTCTTGGTTAAATCATGCCCTTGTGGAGGAAAGAACTAACAGGCTGAGTGTGTGAGCCAATGCCTCACTCATACATCAGTTTATTAAGCTGGGGTTTGAGTGTGTGAACTGGGCTACTGTGTCACAAATGTTTGAGTCAGTTGTTCTCCAACAACTGTTCAACATTCTCTTTGAAAATGTTCACTTACTTATTCCAACTGTCACAGTGATGTTGTCCCAGTGCCAGACCCAGTTGGTTGTATGATGCCATGACACCACCCTGTTCACTACAGGATCCCTGATTGGATGGGATCACTTAATTAACCAATACAGGAAGAAGGAAACAGCAGCGTCCAGGGCAAACTGTGGCATTGAATGAGATGGGATGGGGCAGGGACGACGACAAATGGGAATATTCAGAAAATGCAGGTGTTTCCCAGGAGACATTCTCCACTCACACCCCTGAAAATTTGCCTAAGCCCAAGAACCAAACAGGTGAAGAATATTTGGTACGGTCCATTTGCCTAAGCCCAAGAACCAAACAGGTGAAGAATATTTGGTACGGTCCATTCACACTCCCCAACAGAAAGCGGTGTGGTGATGAATGCTATTCTGAATCTTGACCCACTGGGTGAAGACTGGTAAGGTGCAAGGACTGAGCTAGGCGCCATTTCCCCCCCCCCCCCCAGAGCTACAAAGGTTTGGAATCCAAACAAAGCCCTATGAGAAGAGACTAAAACAACTGGGCATGTTTAGCCTGGAGAAGAGAAGATTGAGGGGAGACATGATAGCACTCTTCAAGTACTTGAAAGGTTGTCACACAGAGGAGGGCCAGGATCTCTTCTCGATCCTCCCAGAGCGCAAGACACGGAATAACGGGCTGAAGTTACAGGAAGCCAGATAACGGCTGGACATCAGGAAAAACTCCCTGACTGTTAGAGCAGTACAACAATGGAACCAGTTACCTAGGGAGGTTGTGGTCTCTCCCACGCTAGAGGCCTTCAAGAGGCAGCTGGACAGCCATCTGTCAGGTATGCTTTAAGGTGGATTCCTGCATTGAGCAGGGGGTTGGACTCGATGGCCTTATAGGCCCCTTCCAGTTGTACTATTCTATGATTCTAACTAAACCAACTGGAAGAACTGGGCATGTTTAGCCTGGAGAAGAGCTGAGGGAAGACATGACAGCACTCTTCAAGTCCTTGAAAGGTTGTCACACCAAGGAGGGCCAGGATCTCTTCTCAATCATCTCAGAGTGCAAAACTCAGAATAATGGGCTGAAGTTACAGGAAGCCAGGTTCCGGCTGGATAGTTATCTAGGGAGGTCGTGGGCTCTCCCATACCAGAAGCCTTCAAGAGGCAGCTGGACAGCCATCTGTCAGGTATGCTTTAGGGTGGATTCCTGCATTGAGCAGGGGGTTGGACTTGATGGCCTTATAGGACCCTTCCAACTCTACTATTCTATGATTCTATGAATGGGCAAGAACATAACCCATTCATTGTGACATTTGCTTCACGTTGTAATATAAAATAAATGTGACTCATCTAGAGCTTTTATAAGAGAGAGAGAGAGAGAGAGAGAGAGAGAGAGAGAGAGAGAGAGAGACCCTACTCCCTAATTCTGCTTTAAGTATAAACCTGGAAGATATATTTTTTTAACAAAATAATGAATACAAAAAGACCATTGCTCTAGCAAAATGTCAGCGAAAGCAGCTGTCTTTAACGGGCATTGTCTCACCGAGTTTATTTCAAAAACCTCTCAGAAGAAACGGATGCTAAACCAAAGCAAGCCTCCCGGCTTGCATCGGAGGGTTAAGCGGATCACAGATCCAGAGGAGTGTATTCAAAGCAACACTCTGCCTTCGATAATTTAGAGACAAGCACGATAACCAGTATTGGTACATGACAGTCATATGAAATAATAAACCTTGCTAGCTATAAACATTACCAAATTCTGACACTATTGATTTATTATGTCTAACAGTGACATCAAAACTGAACAACTGACAGAAACAATGTTACAGCTTTAAGAGCAGTTTGTCAACGATTAATTCTGCCAAACGGGGTTTAGTTTTTATGCTGGGACTGCTGTCTAGCAGTTGTCAATCCGAGCAAAAATTACTACTGCCACGCGTCTGCTCACGCACGCCCGAGGCGCCGTTCGCCCGGCCCTCATTACCCTGTTTCACTGCAAATACAGATGCTGGGCCCGTCCCTTTAAAAAAATAAAAATAAAGGCATGTTAATTATGCAAATTATTAATTGGGCTCACGCTGAAGGACTCGCGTTGCTGCCCAGGGTGGAGTCGGTTAACGGCGGCGTGGTGGCGTTTTCAAGCCTGACCTGTGACAGAAAGAAAGCGAAGCGAGATTTTGTACGACTCCACTTCGGGCCGCCGATTCTTCCGTTCTAGGGTGTCTCCGGGCGTGCTGCGGCCCTCACAGGCTGCCTGCCCCTCCGACCAAATCCACGTTATTCATCTGACCTGTTTACCACCACTAATGCCTGTCAGCCGCGTGTGGCCCTTTGCGACGGACGCTGTTTCCTCAAAACGCACGCGACCGGTTCTATCGTCGGCTCGCCGCATCTCCCCAACACCCCCCTTCTCTTCTCTTCCCACATATTTTTATGGCCCGTCCTCTTCCAGTAGGGTTGTTTCGTCCTATTTATATTACAGTGTCAATAAAAAGTGTATGACACAATATTATACGCTGTAAATTTGTTTGATTCCTCCACACACACACACACACACACACACCCCACCCCCAGCAAAGCTTAAATCAAATAGATTTAAACCCGCAAAAGATAGAAAGAGGGTAAAGCTATACGGCTTTTCCAATTAAAATTTACAGCAGACAATGTTGTAAATTTTATACAGTTGTAATGCTTGCTGCAGTTGTACCGAAATGGGAACTATTGATCAGTCTGATTTCCCAGGACACATGGAAGGGGGGGGGGAGTCAGAGAGGGGGAGAGAAAACTAGGTAATGCACAAACAAGAAACCAAAAGGAGGGGGGGGAAACACCTTGCATTGGGAAGGTCTTCTATTATACTTTACTGCCATCATTTGGTTCCTGACGTATCTCTCTACGCAGAATAAACAAGGTCACAGCCCCTACTTACAAGAGCAACTGTAGTCACTAGAAGGAACTGATGCACACACTCCTGTCTCCGCCTCAAGATTGTCAGGATCCTGTACAATTCTTGAGATGAGGATGCTACACACCTGAAAGCAGAACCGAGCTTCCAAAACTTCCCCGTGTTACACGGGCCTCCAAGCAGAGTTCCACATCAGGTACCTATAGGTATCTAAAGCCCTATATGGGTCGGGTCCAGGCTATCTGAAAGACTGTATTCTCCCATACGAGCCTGCCCATGCTTTAAGATCTTCAGGAGGAGCCTTTCTCTCAGTCCCACCACCATCACAGGCCCGCTTGGTGGGAACGCGGGAGAGGGCCTTCTCGGTGGCTGCCCCAAGGCTCCGGAACTCTCTTCCCAGGGAGAGGGAACATGGTTCAACAGCACCCTCCCGCCCATGTTCCCCAGCAACTGGTGCACACAGGTTTACGGACACGGATACTAGAGATAACACACGACCATCAGGGGTAGTAGCCACTGATAGCTTTTGCCTCCAGGAATTTATCCAACCCCCTTTTAAAGCCATCCAAATGGGTGGCCATCACGGCATCTTGTGCTAGTGAGTTCCATCATTTAACTCTGCGCTGTGTGAAGAAGTCCTTCCTTTCATTTGTCCTGCAACGGATGTGGTTCAAAATGGCACCTGCCCCAGACTTACCGGGGGTGTGTGTGTCATGTCTTGAAAAGGGACATAACCCTCCATAGTCAGAAAAACTTTTTTAAAAAAATCACAGCAACTGAGAACAAAATATATTTGGCTCTGTCAATGTAACTCACGGGTCTTTTTTTTTTTTTTAATTAGTTGGCTATCTGGTTAATAAACCCAGAATACACCAAGGTGCTTCTGTTTTTAACATTAATTTGTCAGGTCACATCCGCAAACGTTGTAAGAGTTCACATGACATGTTGCCACCTGCCTGGCTTAGATCCCCATGTCCTAGCTGGGAGAGAACCCAATACCTGAAAAGGCGGTTCTGGGGTTCCATCAGGCATTCTCCTTGCAAACATGCTCCGTTGCGCACATAAAGGTCCTCCACCTGAAAGCAATGTGCTGATGGACGAATCAGGCACATGGGCAGGCCTTCCTGTGCATGCACAGGACCTATTCCCTCCTTTGACGGTGCGGGGAGACCCCACATGGAGGTCTTCCTTATGGACATCAGAGCACATTCACATTCAGGGCAACAGGGAAATCGTAGCAGGTGGTACATAGGGGGACCAGGAGGCTACCAGGAGCAGGGCCTTCTCTGCTGTGGCACCCCGGCTGCGGAATGAGCTCCCTAAGGAAGTTCGCCCGGCACTTACACTATATCCTTTCAGATGCCAGGTGAAGACCTTTTTATTCTCTCAGCATTTCAACAGTCTATAAATTAAATTTTACCTTAGCTGTTTTAAATTTGTATTTCTGCACCGTTGCTGATTTTATCCTGGTTGTGCTTCTATATTGTATTTTATATCATGTTTTTATACTGTTGGTTTTACACTTGGAATGGATTTAATTTTTGCGAACCGCCCAGAGAGCTTCGGCTATTGGGCGGCATAAAAATGCAATAAATAAATAAATAAAAATACATAGGGACAAACAGCGTTTGCAGGGAACAAAGGCATTCTTTCTTACCGCAGGAAAGACCGTGCAGACCCACATAATTATAAATAACAAACATAATATAGGGTGACCTTATGAAAAGGAGGACAGGGCTCCTGTATCTTTAACAGTTGTATTGAAAAGGGAATTTCTGCAGGTGTCATTTGTATATATGGAGAACCTGGTGAAATTCCCTCTTCATCACAATAGTTAAAGCTGCAAGTACCCTGCCCTCTTTTAAAATGATTATTCTAGTATAGCTTCTGCACCTTTAACTGCTGTGATGAAGAGGGAATTTCACCACGTTCTCCATATATACAAATGATACCTGCTGAAATTCCCTTTTCTGTGCAACTGTTCAAGATACAGGAGACCGGTCCTCCTTTTCGTAGGGTCACCCTAAATAAGAACAATTGCAATGGCAGCAAAATGCACGTTTATTTTGCTCAGGGCCGAGTGTTCAAAGAACTTCACATCCTTACAACAGGCCTATAAGGTAGGCCAGTATTCTTAGGCACGTATTGTGGAGAATAGAGCAGTGCCTTCTAAATTGCCCCCAAAGAGGGGATGCATAACCCAAAATAAAAGACGGCTATTGGCATCACATTTGCATGTGCGACGTTATCTGCACCGATGCTAATTTAGTCTGATTTAGATGTATAGGCGCAAATTTACAAATAATGATAATTTAAATAGAGCGTATATCTCGCTATACTGTGGAAGATTATGGGAACAGGTCACCGTCTGCCCACCTGTTCAGTCTACTGTCCAGGAAACAGTTGTGATGGTTTTTATTTTTAAAATGAAATTGGACGGCCTTTTCAATAAACAGAGGACACCTTCAAATAGAGGACACCTGGTCACCCTAAGGGGACAGAGGCTTTGAGAATACTGCTTTTCCACATAGTACAAAGAGGTGAGCTTTGACGTGGTGGATTTGCAGCTCACACTTAGCCTCTAAATGGTTCTCGCTCCCTGCAGTCCCAGGATTTTATTTTATTTTTATTTTTTTGCAGATGCTGCCATTTTTAAGGCTTTCCAAAAGCCAGAAGAACCAGGAACCTGTTTCCGGCCAAATGAAACATTGGATCCTCAGGAATTTGAGGCGGTGGATTCCAGGCTTCACCGTACGATGGCAGCCACTTGATAAACCAGCAGCGTTTTTTGGCACCGGGCCTACAGCGCAAGGACATCCCGGAGAGCGCCCGGCGCCCGTCATTAACCAGCGATGCTCCTGGAAAGCATCAATTTAAAAGGCACGCCACAACAAAGCCCAGACCGCTTTCCAGGGATGTAATAGGCTCGGAATTAACCTCCTGAAAATAAAAGTGTATTTAAACAAACCCCCCCAAAAAAGCAACGTGGGCTATTGTTGAGCGGAAAAGAGACACTGGCAGACAATGAGTAAATCCAATAATGGGGAAGTGGGGGTGGATATAACAGCCCAGGATCCCAGCATCTGGCACGGAACGCACTTCGCTGTAAACTGAATAGCAGTTTCCAAAACTGCTCCAAGCATTGTTTCTTTGCCAAGGCAGTAAACAGCTTTTATCAGCAATAATGATGGCATAATCCCAGCTAAAAAGGAAAGTAACATATGGCAGAAGCCCTGCAAATACCATCCCGACAAAGTAGGGGGCATTTTTATTACCGCGTCCACTTGCAGAAAAACCTGGCAGACAACTTCTCTCTTCTCTCTCTCTCCCCCCTCCCCTGTTTATTTTTTTTTATATATAAAAAAAAACAGGTTATCATCTTCGCTGTTTGAGCTGAATGTGGCATTAGGGAGTTTTAAACTAATGAGTTCATTTTTCTAGGAGGAGGGGGAGAAGGGGAGGGAGGGGGGATAGAGGAAGATTTCCCTAGATCTGACAGATGACAAGGAACGCTAAACAGTCTTGTGAAATGCAGGGTTGTATTTGCACAAGGTTTAATACAGCGCTTTGGTTACGATTGAGCCCTGAACACCAGGTCAAAAGTATTTCTTATAAGAAAATGAGAGAGAGAGAGAAACCGACAGAGAAAGTGTCACCACCCGATACGCCAAACTGCTACACTGCAGACAGAAATCCATCCTCGCCCTCGTTTTCCTGGAAAGCACGGATCCCAAAGGTACATTGCTAGGAATCCGTCTGGGACACAGGATCTGGTGTTTCCAACCAAGCTCTGAAACCTGGTATGTCACAACAAGACTTTTAATTGTTAACTTCCCCCCCCACACACACACACACAAATAATAACAATTTCTCCGCAGATGCTGCATCCCACCAACAAAACCTCCGTCGATGTCTTAGACCGTGCCACGGTTTGAAAACATCACGGCTTGCTAATTAACATGCTAATTATTTTGCCCTATACATTTGCCACGATGTTCGACAAACACACGGCGCGAACCTTTGTTTACCTCCACGCAAATGCAGTTGCTATCGCAGCCCGGGCAAAGAAAACAGGGGAGGTGCGTGTGTGTTAATTTCCCCAACCAATTGACATCTCTACCGATAGATATATTTTTTTTGTAATTTCTTTTTTTTCCCCAGACTGAAGAAACGTATCTAAGAACTGCTCTCGCTGATGTGCGCTGCAGTTTACCAGGGTGTCTATATTTCTGTTGTCAGTTTTTACAGTATCTTCCTTCATTAAACCTATCCAGTTTTCCTCCGGATCATGCAACCAAGGCCAGAAGACAGATCTCTTCCTGAAACAGAGCAGTCTGCCAAGTCTTCCTCAAGACCAGCTTTAACCTCCCTATTGATTTTTTCAACACTGCAGCCATTCATTGTCTGTGACATGTAGCTGTCGGCTCTTTAACACCCTTCAACCAAATCAATTTCATATTTTTGTCAACGCCCCTGCAAAGCGGACGGCGAGCAAAATGGGGAGACGCTTTTTCGCTTGATTTAGGACATGGGTTTCAGAGCAACAGTTCAGTTTGGGTTTGATTTGGTTTAATTAACAGGGCTCCTGTTGGCTGTTTACGAGCCTTAGAAAAAGTTAACGCAACACGTTTGCTTAAGCTTATTGAATGCAAAGGGAAGAGGATTGGGTTCTTGGACGCTTAGAAGGAATAATATTGTGCTCCTTCAGACAAATGCAAGATCAATCTACAGTCAAGGCTTTCATCTTTCACTCACCTTGCCCAATACTGGATTTAGGCACAAGCAAGTAAGCCATGACTCAGGGCCTCGTATTATGAGGGGCCTCTAAATATATCAGAGATAACTAAAATGTAAGATAACTAAGATGACATTGCTTTGGCTTCAATACGTTGGAAAGTCTGGTGTGGCTTCCAGCAGAGTTGCCTTATACAGAGAAAGCGCGGCAGTGCTGCATTTAGCATTGGCGGCAATAAGCGCAAAACTAGAGGCCGTTTAAAAGAAGTTCAAATCAATTTGCTTTATTAGTCCTTTTATACACATCTTCACGGAAGATGTGTATAAAAGATCTAATACTGTATAACTACAAGCACTGCCTAACGCTTTGTGGTATCCTTTCATTACCCTTCCTATTATAACGTAATACACTTCATTGTCTTTGTGTTTATGATTTGAAGCTATGAATCTTGATACAGTTTAGGGCTTCAGCATATATTAATCTGCCCCGGCCTTGCCTCGTTCCCACAATTTGAGGGAGCTCCAGATTACGTCCCCTTCTACTGGTTAACACACACACACCCATGTTTTCTTGCTGCTGCTTCCTCCTCCTTCTCCTCCTTTTTAATTCCACACAAATTTATTTATTTATTTATTTATTTATTTATTTATTTATTTATTACATTTATATACCGCCCCATAGCCGAAGAACTCTGGGTGGTTTACAAAAGTTAAAAACAGCAAACGTTAAAAAGAAGTATAAAAAATTTTAAACCATCAAAAACATAAAAACAACAGTATAAAAACAACAGTACCCATTTAAAAACAACAGTTCTGGGGTCCGTTCAAAAACAAACTTAGCGTTGTTAAATGCTGTTAAATGCCTGGGAGAAGAGAAAAGTCTTGACCTGGTGCTGAAAAGATAACAGTGTTGGTGCCAGGCGAGTCTCATCGGGGAGATCATTCCACAGTCGGGGAGCCACCACCGAAAAGGCCCACTCCCTCCCTCTCCCAGTTAAGGAGGAAAAGACAGAATAGCTTCGCAGCATCTTTCCATCAGTAGAGCACGGGCCCATCCATCTTGAATCACCCCACCCCAGAGCCGATCTTAAAGCATCACGAGCATTAAAATGAGAACATATACGACCTGGCTTTATTGGTGCCCAGAAGCGTTGGCCTGAGGATTGGGGTGGGGGAATAATAAAAATTCACCTATCGCCAAAGTGCTGATGTCCTATTCAAACCTGTTTGGCTGTGTTGAAACGCTTTCATTTCGAGGGCGAAATTCCATTTCAGAGCAGCTCTCAGGGGCCATATTCCAGGGTTGGGCGTGGCCAAGGCAAAAGGGGCGGGATCAGTATTGCAGGGGTGGGCGGAGCCAAGGGCAAAATAATAATAATAATAATAATAATAATAATAATAATAATAATGCTCTTTAGTTACTATCAATACATGAACTTCATCCTATTATAAGCATACGTCTAACCATTCCATCACACCATTCCTTAATTTGTCTCATAGGAACATCAGAAGAGCCCAGCTGGATCAGACCAAGGGTCCATCTAGTCTAGCAAGAGGGACCCACAAGCAGGACTCGGGCGTAACAGTACCCTCCCACCCATGTTCCCCAGCAACTGGTGTATATATTTATTTATTTATTTAAAACATTTATATCCCGCCCTATATCAATAAGATCTCAGGGCGGCGTACAGATAAAAGCATACAGTATAAAAACAGTAAATAGACACAGCTAAAAACAAATTAAACCATAAACTAAGTTAAAACGATATATAATTTAAAAGCACTAAAACTATTAAAACAGTGAAAACAATGTGCCTAGTGAATGCAACCATTAAAAGCTTTGTTCAAAAGCCATGTTTTCACTTGGCGCCGGAATAAAATCAGCGTTGGCGCCCGTCGGGCCTCCAAGGGGAGGGCGTTCCACAGTCGGGGTGTCACCACAGAGAAAGCCCTGTCCCTTGTCCCATCATAGCGAATGTGTTGTGCTAGTGGGATGCGGAGAAGGGCTCCTCCAACAGATCTCAAGTCTCGGGCAGGCAGATATAAGGAGAGGCGCTCTCTCAAGTATCGAGGTCCCAAGTCGTTTAGGGCTTTAAACGTCATTACCAACACCTTGAATTCCGACCGGAAGCGTATAGGCAGGGTCTTGCTATTTACTGTGTAATCTGTACAGCACCATGTACATTGATGGTGCTATATAAATAAATAATAATAATAATGTACCCGCCAGCAGTCTAGCTGCTGCATTTTGCACTAGCTGCAACTTCTGAGTCGACTTCAAGGGCAGCCCCACGTAGAGTGCATTGCAGTATAGGGTCATATAGGGTTACTGCCTCTAATACTGGAGGTAACTGCTTCTGCTATGCTTATATTGACCAATATCCAAATTGTATTTTTGACTGATGAACTGGACAAAAAGTTTTCCAATTACTGTGACAGGGTGGGGGATTCCGTCTTTCTTTTTATTTGTACATACTCTGTTAATTTCTCCATTTCCCCGATCTCCCATACTTTCTATCACCAGCACTGAACAGCAGGTGCCTTGCAATTTCTCGATTTGGTGGCTATTTAATATTAATACCAAGACCTTCCAAGCTAACTCCTGAGGTTTACTTAACGCTCACCTCTTCCGCTGCGGCTGTTGTTTTAAACCCTAAAAAAGAAAGGAAGGAAGAAAGAAACCAAGAAGCCATTTTCCTTCAGCCCTCTCTAATCTGCGATCACACAACGTTCCCCGAGAAAGCGCTCACATCACAAGCGCCTTGAGAGTTAGGAAACGTTTGCATGCCAAGAGCAAAGTTATCCTGGTAACACGCGGCGTTTGTTCTGTGCTCAGCAGACAGGACGCCAAAGCTTTGCCGCGTCCTTGTCAACGAGGAAGGGATGCAGTGCCCTTAATTGCATTTCTCGGCCCGGAAAAGCTTCCATTTAATGCATAAAGACACAATATCATCCCACCTGGCATTCTGCGGGGCGGGGGGGGGGAGAGGAGGAGTCATGCACATTGCCACCCGCCCCTGTTGCAACAGGACCTGAGCACAGAACAAAGACTTCCTTCCCGGCGCCAGGAAAAAGATGTGCAAACCGGCCCACGTTAGGTGGCGTTGCGTGGTATTCTTTCTCAAAATCCGAATCTATCCACTGCTCGGTATATGGAAGTTACTACACCTGACCAGAGTAAGCTATTAGTTACTCTGATAACCTCTCGTCTGGATTACTGCAAGGCGTTGTACGTGGGGCTGCCTTTGAATACGGTCTGGGAACTTCAGCTCGTCCCAAAATCCCTGTTAACAGGGATCGGCCAACAAGATCTCAAAGGCTGGGGAGTTCTGCACGAGAGCCAGCGAATACGGGCGCGAAGAATGCGAATTTTGCACCGTTCCAAGGCTAAATGGGCCGAAACAGCACCGATTTGTGGCCCAGCGGACATGGGGCAGTTGTCACTTGTTAGGAAGAAGCACACACAAAAACCACCCCTAAAATGGCTTACAAACCTTCCTAATGTCTTTCTCGCAACTAGTTCTAATGCTCTGCTTCCTTCCCTAGGAAGCAGGAAGGCGGTGGGGAGAGAAGACACCATAGAAAAGTGAACGTTTTCCTGGAGACGGAACAGCTGAGAAAACCCACCTTCAAAACACAGCGCGGCAGCGGCGGCAGCAGAAGCAGCATCAGCAAGCAGCTGGGCCCTCTCATCAAAATATATTTAGAGATGTTTAAAAGACCATCTCAATGGCTTGCTGATCCCAGAGCCCCCCTCACAGCCAGGACACACAATCTGGGATATTTGGAAGTGTGGTGGGTAACAGGAGACAGAGGCCATGACTCCTCTTGTTAAAGTGGGGAGAGAATCCAGAGAATTTCAGGAATGCCTCCCTTTCACCGACTCCGCCTATGTGTTTTGACTGGGGCTCTTCGCAGCAAATCCAGTCGTTAAAATATTTGGGGGGGGGAAGAGAGGGGGGAAGCCCCACAAACATCCATCCATAGAACAGAACCATTAAAAAGGTAGATTAATAGCCTGACAGCTCAAACAGCTTCTCTGGAGCCATTAGGCTCCATGGTGCAAATACGTACTCTGGGCATTTCTGAAAAGAGCGTTAATGGTATGATGGACTGTAACCGCAGCCCTGCCGTACACCTGGATTTATGCTGTTTATTCGGAATGCCTATATGCACCATATGCTCAGCAAATATTTTTATGGAGGCAGTTACCGAGCGTAAGGATCACACAGCTGGTACGGGCGTCCTGCCCCAGGGAGGGGAGGTAGAGAAGGGAAGGATGCGTGACCGTCTTCCGAGACGCAAGGAGGGTACGGTGCGGAAAATGCCACGACGACGCCCCTTCTGGAGGAGAGGGTGGACTTGGGCCGCCCCACGCAAAGAACAGGAAGGCGGCACTTTCAGCAAAAAGAGTACAGGGCACCTGGGTGACAGGAGGGGGAGTGAACTATTTTTAAAATCGGAGAGGCTTGTATTTAAACCGTGTCAGTCTCAAGGACAGGGAGGACAGCGTTTACGGAGCCGCACAAAAACCACTGCAGGCTCCTTGACCCGCAGCGCGGTGTTGGGCGCGGAGCCCTGCGGTGCAACGCTGCACGGGATCCCTGTGCGTCGGGCTAAGACTCACACGGCAAAAGGGCTGACAAATGAGGGATCTAGGAAGACCAGAGGATGGAAAGATCCGGGTACACAGGGGTGATAAATACGGCTGTGCACAGACCCCCCACCCCGAACCGCTTCGTGGCCTGATCCGAAATTTCCAGATCGGGCCCAAACCACTTCGGGTCGATCCGACTTTCCCCCGCTCCGTGGAGCGAGATCCGGAGGGCCAGATCAAGATTTTGCCCCCCTTTCCCCACTTACTTGCGCCCACGATGGACGGCGGAGGCAGGTAAGTGGGGAAGGGGGGACAAAATGGGGGCCGATTAAGCCCTCCTCCCCCCTGCCCCCTTACCTGGCTCCGCCACCATCGCCGCACGGGTCGCTCTGTTCGGGATTCGGGGAACCGAAACGAAGCGGAGCACAGCCCTGGTGATAAACCACACGGCAGATCCAGAAGGGAAAGACACGCTCATCTCAGGTCCCATTTCATGCGAAACACTCTCAGGGTGGGAGAGGTGAAGCCATTTCACAGCCGGACCATTGGGTGGGCCGCCGTTGTGAGAGGCTTGCCTTCAAATGTGCTTTTCTAGAAGCAGGCCCTTTACTCCCAGCCAGGGCTTGATGAGGCAAGGCGGACCAAGCAGGTGTACCGCCGTTGCAGCCTTCTCCAACCTGGCTGCCCTCCAGGTGTGTTCGGCTAAGCCACCGCCACCTTCCCTAGCCAGCAGGCCTAATGATGCCGTGCTGGCTAAGGAGATAAACATAATAAATAAATAAATAAATAAATAAATAAATAAATAAATAAATAAATAAATAAATAAATAACATAAGCTCAGGAAAACAGGTAGTACAAACCTGTGAACTATTTTCACATTGAGAGAGGAGGAGGAGGAGAAGAAGAAGAAGAAGAAGAAGAAGAAGAAGAAGAAGAAGAAGAAGAAGAAGAAGAATGCCTTCTCCAAAGGTTTACGCCGCTCGTGTTTAAGATAGGCAGATGCTTTCGAGGTACCATGACATGAAGCTGCATAAAAAGCAAATCGAATTTTGACAGCGTAGCCAAGGTAGAAAATATCCCAGCTGCCAGGCAGTTCCCCCCCTCCCCCCCCCCCCGCAAGCCTAGGCAGGTTGGGCTCTTAAAAAGCTGGTGCCAACGTCCAGGTGTCCAAAGCTATTTCTCCTGCCCTCATTTGAACTTGGTCTCTAAAAATGGACGTAGTTGCGTTTGGCGAGAGCTTCTTAACTCCTGGCATCTGATTTCAGACGTGCAATATAGCGCCGGCCTACTTATTCGGACAAATAGGATCAGACATATTTTCTTCTGTAGAAGACCCTGATATCAAGAAGGAGGTCGCTCCGGCCATTTCTACAGCAGCCCGGTGTAGGTGTAGGATCTCGCGAGATCCTCCCCTTCGTTCATGTGCGGGCACGAGATCCCAGGAGGAAGGAGGGTGTTGTGCCTGCCATTACCCAGAAGACCTTCTCTTCTGCTGCTCCCAGACTGTGGAACGGCCTGCCGGAGGAGACTCGTCAGCTTGACAGTCTTTTAGCATTCAAAAAAGCTATCAAGACTGATCTCTTCCGGCAGGCCTGTCCAGTGGAATTTTAGGATGCTTTTAGGACGTTTTTAACAGTTACTATGTTTTTAATCAGTATTTTATGTATTTTATGCTTGCTGTTGTTCATAGAATCCTACTGTAGAATCATAGAGATGGAAGGGGCCTACAAGGCCATCGAGTCCAACCCCCTGCTCAATGCAGGAATCCACCCTAAAGCATCCCTGACAGATGGTTGTCCAGCTGCCTCTTAAATGCCTCTAGTGTGGGAGAGCCCACTACCTCCCTAGGTCACTGGTTCCATTGCCGTACTGCTCTAACAGTCAGGACGTTTCCCCCTGCCTCGATCCAATCACAGGGGCGGGTAAGACAAGAGAGGGTGTCAACAAAAGAGAGGGCCTTCTCTGTGGTGGCCCCCCAAATGTGGAACAATCCTCCTGACGAGGCCCGCCTGGTGCCGACATTGTCATCTTTTCGGCGCCAGGTCAAGACTTTTCTCTTCTCCCAGGCATTTAGCAATATGTAATGACCATGGGTCTGCTTTTTTTTGGCTCATCATTTTGAAAATTGTTACAGTGGTTTTAAATGTATGTGTACTTTGCTTGTTTTTGTGGTTTTTAATCTTTGTATGTTGTTTTTAAGTGTTGTTATTGATCTAATGTGAACCGCCCAGAGAGCTTCGGCTATGGGGCAGTATACAAATGCAATAAATAATAATAATAATAATAATAATAATAATAATAATAATAATAATAATTGCAGCTGAGCACATGTGTGCTCCAACTCAAATGTAAGTCAAGAAAAAAGGCCCACCCCTGCTCCCCCCCATCCCCGATTCCTCCTGGCGCAGTTCCTTCCCTCTAGTGCTCTCCGCTACTCGCGAGGAGGAAGGAAGAAGCTGGGAAGAAGCTTCCCTTTATTTATTTATTTATTTATTTATTTATTAAATTTATAGCCCACCTTTTTTCCTCCAAGGAACCCAAAGCAGCAGACATAATCCTCCTCCTCTCCATTTTAACTTCACAACAACAACCCTGTGAGTTTCCGAAAGGAGCAGAAGAGACGGCGTCTCACCAGAACCTACCATTAACCATGACTGTAATGGTGGGTTCCGGTGAGATATCCCCACTGGAATTTCCTCTGGTAAATATTTGCGTCAGGACGAACAAATAGCTCTTCACTCAACGCATAATTAAGGTATAACATTTCAAAGCCGCAAGATGGCGGCCATGGGCACTGGTTGAGATACCATTAAACAGGATCGCACAAAGTCACGGAGAGCCAGTGTGGTGTAGTGGTTAGAGCGATGGACTGAGACAAGGGAGTTCTGGATCCGAGTCCCTATTTGGCCATGCTGCTCATTGGATAACTTCAGGCCACTCACTGACTCTCAGCCTAACCTAGGCCTCAGCTAGACCTACCTGTTATTGGGCGACGGAGGGGTGAATCTCTCGCTACGGTTTTATCGCAAGATCCCCCCTCTGTTTACACATGGCGTGCAATGGCCTTGGAAGGAGAGGACGTCGCACCGGCCATTTTGGTTTTTTTTTTTAAGAAACAGAAGATGAGCACGCGCGCTCATGCACAAAAGGTAAGCTTTTTTATATAAAAAAATTAATTTCTCTCGCTCCCCCTATCCCACCCCTGATGGGCACAGAGCTCAGCCTGAGACCCCGGAAAAAACGGGCCTAAAGTGTAGGGCGAGATCATGGAAGAAGGGAGGGATCATCCCTCCCTGATCCCGGGATCCCCTGTGCATCATGTGAACGCACAGGGATGATCCCGGGGATCACCCCGGGATTTTGCCCCGTTGTGAGGATAGAATAGAGTGAAGGAGGACATTTCTATTCCGAAACTCTCTGGGCAGTTACATAACATTAAAAGCCACCTTGGTTTCTTTCCAAAAGAGGGGGGAGGCAAAATAATAATAATAATAATAATAATAGAATGGAGGAGAGGTCTAAACAGGGCTGTTAACCAGAATGCTGGACATCTGGCCGGCAACTGTGATAAACCGGATCGGAACTCTGTTCTGGTTGACCAGAGGTGCTGTTATGTTCCTACACAAAGCCGCCACCTTGAAAACATGTTGAACATGTCGTTGGTTGGATTCATGCATGGCTCTGCCCATCATATGACTGTCCATGTTCCCAGTCGCGGGCACCACTGAAGTTCAACAGCCAAGTCACTCAGAGGTGTCCGGACTGGTGCCTCCAATCATACTGGGCGTTTGTCTCAAACTGGGAAAACCAAACCAAAAAGCAACAACCATGAGGTTGTCCACGGGGAACAGCAAAGGCATGTCAAGGGGAGGTATCCCTGTGTGGATGCCGGCCCGCCTCTAAAGAAAGCGCAGTAGCTTCGAAAACAAAAGAACGAGGGGAAAACCAACGCAAAATACATACATCCTGTCTGCATGCCCCGTTGAAAAGGCCACCTGGATTTGGGACTGGTGAAAAGCGGTCAAAAATCGGGCTTCTGGGGATCACCTACCCAGCATGCCAAGGCGGAGAGAATGTGTGCGCGGCCTTTGTCTTTAAGCGCATGGTGGTATCTTTAGTTTCTCCGCACCCCCTTCTTCTCCCTCCAAGGCCCTATGAGGAATGTTCGGTTATTACAAGCTCAGGATATTCCATTATTTCCACCGTGCGATTCCTCTCCCCCCCCCACCGCCCGCCTTTCCGTCCTCGGCGTTTCGAAAACGCAGCCTGTTCGGTTTGATGCTGCTGTCTCTGCCTCCAAATCGCCCGCTCTGGTTTACCCAGGGGTAGAGCTTCAAATATTATATTCTCACATTTTCAAATCAGCGCAGACACCTGAGACAAAAAAGTGTCCCCAAAGCTGCCTACATGCTGGTCACTCTTCCTTGTCACGTTTGATTTATTGCCTCCTTGCTGTTCAATTTCACATTTTGTCCTCATCATATCCGTGCCTCATGATCATTCCAGGCTGACCCTTGTAGGGCAGGCAAGGAATATTGATAAAACAATTATCTGTTAGCCGTTCATTTGATTTTCCATTTCAATTACGGATTGCACGAGGCAAAAGGAAAAAGATTGCAACATTGATTTTTTCCCCCCTACCTTACAACAGTAAAGAGTTGCTTTGATGGTTATAAAATGAATGCAGCTCAACCATGCTTTTAAAGGTCATACAGTTTCATTTTACTATATCGTTATTTTTTTTGTGTGTGTGTTTTTAATTAAAAGGGCCAAAATATGCGACTAAGGGTGGGAACCGCCAGATATAAATGTTCAAAAGGCCTTGAGAAAATTAACGGTTTGAAGGAGGGGAAACACGTACAGAAATTCCCCCCAATGTGGTTACAATTAACCTGATTTATTTTCCTCCTTCCCAAAACTCTACTGAATTATTTCCAGTATTTATGAACGAACGGTCTGGAGGCGCCATTCCCCGCAGCTGAGCCGATTTAGGCCTGGCCAGTTTCTGGAGGAGAGGCCCGGCCCATGAACGCAGGTCCGTTTGCCTTGGAGAAAGGCCAGGACACAAATACTGAGGTAATCCAGATGCCAAAACCAACCGAGGATTGTTGTGTGTTGGGAGGGGATGGAAATCCCCAACGGAAAGCAAATGTAAAAAGGGGGGAACGTCACCTAAAAAGCTGAGAGGAAAAAGCTCACTGAGGTAATTACCTCAGAGGGGGTTAGAGCTACCACCTCTGCTTTCCCAGTTCGAGGCAGGCAGAGAGCTCAACTTATGGGGCTGGCCATGATGACCTGTTCCCCGAGCCACAGTTCCGGAAGGTTCCGGAGACGTGCTCTTCCACACACAGGCAGAACCTGCTTGCGGATCTGCACAGGAACCAAGAATAAAAGCAAAAAGGAGTGACTGGTAGGGTGGCCCTACGGAAAGGAGGACAGGGCTCCTGTATCTTTAACAGTTGTATAGAAAAGGGAATTTCAGCAAGGGGTCATTTGTAGGCATGCAGCACCGGGTGAAATTCCCTCTTCATCACAACAGTTAAAGCTAGAGTGACCAGATTTAAAAGAGGGCAGCGTTAACTGGTGTGATGAAGAGGAAATTTCACCAGGTTCTCCATATATACAAATGACACCTGCTGAAATTCCCTTTTCAATACAACTGTTAAAGATACGGGAGCCCTGTCCTCCTTTTCATAGGGTCACCCTATGCATGCATACAAATGATACTTGCTGAAATTCCCTTTTCTATACAACTAAGAACATCAGAAGTGCTGTGCTGGATCAGACCGAGGGTCCATCTAGTCCAGCACTCTGTTCACACAGTGGCCAACTTGGGACGAACAAGCAGGACATGGTGCAACAGCACCCTCCCACCCATGTTCCCCAGCAACTGGTGCGCACAGGCTTCCTGCCTCGGATACTGGAGATTGCACACAACCATCAGGGCTAGTAGCCATGGATAGCCTTTGCCTCCGGGAATTGATCCAACCCCCTTTTAAAGCCATCCAAATGGGTGGCCATCACGACATCTTGTGGTAGCGAGTTCCATAATTTAACTACGCGCTGTGTGAAGAAGTACTGTTAAAGATACAGGAGCTCCTTTTCATAGGGTCACCCTAATGTACAGTTTCCCAGGATACCTGCCAAGCCTCGGCTCAACCCGATTGCCGGGCATTGGCTCACACAAAAAACACCCCGGCAGCAGCGTTGCATGCTGGGAGCTTCTTTCAGTCCACGCCATGCGCAGGGCGCCAAAGAGGCCATTATCTCTCGCTAAACATAACTATGTTAAAATTTCACCTGAGAGAATGATAATGTGCTCTCGGCAGCCAGTGATCCGGGACGGTCACACATTCAAACAGAAATGGTGCTCAACGTACTACACTTCCTTACGGTTCAGCGCCTGGTACAGCTCTAGAGGGATTTTCACATGGCCGACCTTAAGAAAAGTTCAGCCTTTGATCAAGGTTTAGAGCTCAGGGGAGCAGGCCTAGTGACAGGGAAGGGTTTTCCATTTTCTGTGCCATAAGGTGCCCGTGTTGATCTCCTTAAAGCTCCAGAGTTTTCTTCCAAGCCTGGATTACGCTCGGCAATTAAGGTAATGAACTAGCTGAGGTAACAAGGCATAATGAACTCTTTTGTCCTTTGAATTCTTATCAACTTCCCTCTTTCACCATGAGGGAAATCTTTGCATTCCAGGCCAAACAGGCCGCGTACAGCTTACAGCAACATGTCAGGATATATATATATATATATATATATATATATATATATATATATATATATTGCTTTTTCTTTTAAAGGAAAAAAAAGAAGAAGGGGAAAAAAAAGATTACTTCCATTATGCCTTCATGGTTTGACGTTTTTAATTTTAAACACCTGTAATATTTAAGCGCACCAAAATACCCACACTTGGCGAACGCCGGCGTACGTTCGCGTAATATTTTGACACCTCGCGCGTTATTATTTTAATGCCTGAAAAGATAAAGTGATGGATCCACTGGAAATACATCAAAATAGGTGTGTGGGCACACACACACACACCCCGCCGCATCTCACTTTTTAGTTCCGAAAGAGTGGATCCCTACAACATTAAAAAAAAAATAATAATAATCGTGCCAAAGCGTGCCGGAGACGCAGCCACGAGCTCAGTTGAGGAGGATCAAGGAGCCGCGCAGAGAAAGAACAAGGAACCCAGGAAGGAAGCGTTGTGTATTGACTGCAACCCACCAAGAACGGCTTCTGGACAATCACCATCCATTTCGAGGCCAGGTAGTTCTGGAAAAATGCATACACCAGCGCTCAGTGGGTCACACCGACTTGCTGTCTGTCCGCAACACAACTTCGCCATCAAATCATTACCATGCACCTTCTAGAAGAGGGCTTGCTGCAAGACCAACGTATAAAAAAAGGCCCCCACCGTGGTTTTATTTACTTATTTAGAAGCAGCTGGCCTACTATTTATTCCGTTTTCCTTTCCTCCCCACCTTTTTTTTTTTTTTGCATGCTATAAACCTTTTTTCCTGCGCTTTGCAGAATCCGCTGCACTCTGATCTTTCATCTTAACACATTCCCAGCCCCAAATTTCACTTCAATCTCACCTCATCTCTCCATACTACATTAACCCCTGGCAATTGCCTTCCAAATGACCCCATTAAGCTGTAATTGCCTCAGCAGGCCTGCACTTTCGCTTGTAATTCTGTACCTCTCATCTCCCAGACGTTCTCTCAGCATCATTTCATGTTCTGGCTCCCTTCACCGAACTCAGCTTATGACCTCGCTGCACCGTGGCCGAAATGACTACTAAAAGCATCACGGAGACGGAATTCCATTACTTATTTTTTTAAAAGTTCTCCCGTGCCCCTAATGTAATATTCTTTGGGGACCGTTGTCAAGGATACCAAGCACCAGCCATTAAGACCTTTTGTTTCCCCAAAGCATTTTGTCTTTTATTAATAAATAAATAAATAAAATAAAGATAAAGCATCCCGAAAACACAGCCTCCGCGTATTCTGTTGGAGAAGGATACAGAAGAGGAGTCACACACAGGGAAAAAAAGGGGGGGGAAGGACACTCCTGTCACCAGGCTACTTTTGGGAGGAGGAAGAATAAGAATGAGAAGGAGGAGGAGGATTTTCACAAGGGCATCTCTCTGCAATTCATTGAACATCTTTCACCATTGTGCCTGCAACGAACAGACTGTCTAAGATCTAAGCAGGCCACAGATGCAACGTGATGGTGATGGAGAGATAAAACAGCAAGAACTTAACCGGCCATATTCTCTTGCCAAAGAAAGTGAAGTCCCCAACAGGGACTGCGACAAACAGGCACAAGGAAACCCACAAACTGCAAATCCTTCTGAACATGTGAAGAAGGCGTCTTCTATGCCAGTCGCCGACGCAGAACCACTCCAGAAACAAATTTGGGGTCGAGAACGAACCAGGACCGGATCCGATGGGGGAAGTCATCCTTTCATTTTACGACCACGGCACCGAAATACCGAAGAGCCGCGTTGGTATTGAAGAGCATCACGGCGATTGCATGGATTGATGGAGGAGGGGTCTATCGGTGGCTTTTCATGGCTGGTTGGACCCTCCGGGCTGAGAAGCAGCACAACCTTGGATGAGTGCAGATCCACGAGGGGTTTCAGCAGAGGTCGACATACCCTGCTCTGAAAACCTCACGTTGGATTATGACAATGTGTTCTGGATGGGGGCTGCCTTTGAAGACGGTCCAGAAACTGCAGCCGGGCCAAAACAGGGCAAGTCAAAGAGTAAACCTTGCGTCACTCTCCAGATGTGCACTCCAGATGTGTTGGACAGATGTGTCAGTCCCAGCCGGGCCAATCAAATAAACCAAATGAAAAACAACAACGAGGTGTGGTCACACATGAAGAAAAAAAAACCAACTCAAGAAATTGCTGCGAAGTGGGCAAGCTTGGAAAAATAGGCTGCACCTGAGCCTGAAGGCGAAACCAGATGTACAATCGGATTCCACCCATGGTAGTCCAGAGGTGCTCTGCTCTGCTGTTATCTCCCATCCCAGGTCGGATATAACAGCAGGGGTTGCCTTCAGGGACGGCCACATGAGAGAAGGCCTTCTCTGCAGTGGCCCCACGCCTTTAGAACAAGCTTCCATCAGAGGGCCTCCATGCTTCATTATTGAAGGCTTTCAAGAAGGCCTGGAAAACGTATTATTTCCCCTCTGCCTTCTCTTGAGATGATTGCTGTTCTTGTTATTGCTGCTGCTGGTTTTATCGCTGGCTTTTATTGCTATTTTATCGTGTTCACGTTTCTATCGCTTTTAATGTTTTAACCGGTCTTTTATGTATTTTTATTGCTGTACGCCACCTTGGGGTGCGGTGGGGTGGGGTTCTGCTCTGAAAGGTGGCCAAGAAATATTTTAAATAAAACAAAGACATACATTCCTGCAGGGGTGGGGCTTGTAGGTCAAGTCCCACCCACCCTGGGCAGATTTAAAGGCCGGACGGCGGAGCCTGGCAGGCAAGATTGGACGCACTGGCTGAAGATTTTGGCCCACTGATGCTACTGAAGGAAGAAGAGGATTGAGATGCCTACTGGAAAATATCTCCCTCCCTCCCTCCCTCTTGGGCAATGGTCCAGCAACACTCAAAAAAGAGGTTGAGTCTCCATTTTGCCCATCGTATTCTAGAGGGCCAGCAAAGAGCTCTCCAGCACAGGAATTCCTGCAAAACGCATTGCCCTTTAGGTGGCTAGAACCCAACATCTCAGGTCTTCAGCTGGTATGTGCCTGCGTTTTTAATATCATGTTGTCCTGAAGGCTGTGGCGGAGATCAGTCATTTTGGAGTTTAAGAGCTTAACAGGGAAGAGAGCGTTGTCACACTGCTCCAGTCCTGGCTGCTTGTTTCTTTCCCACCCACAAGGTTTTACATTTTTAATTCACCTTTTGTTGTTGTTTTGATTTTGGTTTTTATGTCTGTTAAATGTCATTTTTGCGTGGGTGTGGCCTCTTTTATCCCCCAAGCCATTTAACGGCTTGGAGATTATGAATCCCTGGGGGACACCGAAGGCGTTTTGCACAAGGCGAAACTGAACGTAAGCTGCTCTTAGACCACCAGGCAGAGGGGGACCCCCGTCTCGAATGGATTTTCAGAGTGCCTTTTCACAGCCCCAGATACTGGCAGGCCCCAAAGTGGAGGAAATAGCCCAAAGGACCTACATGCGGGTTTTTTTCCCATCTTAAGACTTGACATTTGCTGCATGGCTGAGTGGCTATTTGGACCCTCATCTCTCCAGCGCCAGCTCAGCACGCCATCCGAACTACCACACAGGCCTTGACAGCACAACAGGACTGGAGAGGATTTCACATCAGAAGCGAATCTCTGAGGACTTGTTTCAACAGTGCAGGCTGGCGGCTCCTGTTTCAGGGGGGTGGTAAATCTGCTCTGGGTGTTCAGCCAGAACTTTAAAAGAGCCATCCAAGGCGCTGAACCCATTTTGGAGATAGGGACCAGAACTCTGGATAGCGCCTTCCGAATTCTGGGGAGTTCTGAGTCATACCCAGAGCGGATCTACCGCCCCACTGAAAGAGGAGCCACCAGCATCCACTGCTCGATGCTATTCGCCATATTTCACACACCGTTTCGGTTTGGGCCTTCTTCTGACATGGGCGCTTTCTCGGGAGCAAGGGAAGACCACGCAGCGAACACACTATCCATTCTGCTAGAGAAGGGAGCTCTACGGCATAACATTTGTACATTCTCAGTCATCATCATAGTTAATTGGTAGTAGTAGTAGTAGTAGTAGTAGTAGTAGTAGTAGTAGTAGTACAGAAAAAAGAAACTTCTGACATGAACCTACCCGTACACTGCGCTCAACATCTAAGGTCCTCCTCCGAGTGCCTACTCCGAGGGATGCTCGGAGGATGGCAACAAGGGAGAGGGCCTTTTCAGTGGTGGCCCCCCCAATTATGGAATGATCTCCCCAATGAGGCTCGCCTGGGGCCAACATTGTTATCTTTTCAGCGCCAGGTCAAGACTTTTCTCTTCTCCCAGGCATTTAACAGCATTTAACAACGCTAAATTAGTTTGTTTTTTAACAGAGACCAGAACTGTTGTTTTTAAATGGATACTGTTTACGTTTTTGATGGTTTTAAATTTTGTATACTTTTTTTAATGTTCACTGTTTTTAACTTTTGTAAACTGCCCAGTGAGCTTCGGCTATGGGACGGTATATAAATGAAATAAATAAATAAATATTCCAGAATGTAAAGCACAGTGGGTTGAAAGATGGAAATTCTACTCCCTGCTGCAATCCATGGGACGCACCGACTTCGTGCAACAAAGTACGGCAGAGTATTTTTCTTGCTCTGCTTACGGCTTCCACCACTAAACAACAGGAACCATTTCCAATATGCAGAGCTGAAGAACTAGCCATGTAATCCGCCGAGCGCTTGCCAGAGAAGCGAGGGAAAGGGGCAGCTGTAGGAAAGAGAGGGAATCTTGCATGCATATAATCCTTCTGAAAACTGATGCTGTGTCAACATGAATGTGTTTTACAGTAAAATGGAGTGTCATAGCCAAAGTGGATTCAATGTTTCTCTGCAGGCTAGTGCAGCGGCAGCGGGCTACAATTGAGTGAAGTTGTCATACACACTGATGTTTGGTTTCAATAAGACAGCCCCAGCGTATCAGCCTAGGAGAACCTTGGGGAAGACTCAAATGCAACATATCCCCCCTTGAAAGGCACACACACACACACCTTTCCAACCAAACTGGAGCTTTTCCTCTCCCATTGCCCAAACTTTTGGAAGCAGGGATGGAGCAATCAAAGCGCAAAACAGGTTTTGGAGACGTAATCAGATTTAAATGGGCACCTGAAAGGCTAACAAATCTATTCTGTTATTAGCCTCGTGCAAGAGGACTCTGGCACACAAATGCTGATGCCACAATCAATTTGCTGGTCTTTAAAGTGGCACAAGACGGTTGTTTTTGAGTTCAGTGGGACACACTCAAGTAAATACTGTGACTTCAGCGCGGTGCATATTCATATTTTTGTGAACCGCCCAGAGAGCTTCGGCTATCAATCAATCAATAAAAATAAAATAAATCCATCTACTATCCCTGATGGTTGTGTGCTACCTCCAGTATTCGAGGCAGGAAGCCTGTGTGCACCAGCTGCTGGGGAACATGGGCGGGAGGGTGCTGTTGCACCATGTCCTGCTGGCCGATGGCTGGTTGGCCACTGTGCGAACAGAGTGCTGGAGTAGATGGACCCTTGGTCTGATCCAGCAGGGCCCTTCTGATGTCCTTAGGCTCTTATGAATTGCAACTGCTTTTCAAGTGGATAAGAAATGTGTCCACTCTTTGCATATGAAAAAAATGAAATGCACACACACAGAGAGAGACCTGGAAGCACGTTGCTGAGCCCATGTGTGCCGTGAGGCTGTCAGGTACAGACCCTCAGAGGAATCCATGGGCAGAGAGTCAGAGGAAATCTTTAACTGGCGAGAATTATCTGTTTATCTCGAAGAGTTCCCCATCTGTGGAAACATTTCTGTGGGACCCTTGAAGCGCCAGCTGCAGGGATGGGCGCCGTTCACGCATCACACAGCTCCACTGTTCTGTGACTTCCCCATTTAACTAGGACAGACACAGGACGGTTCCGCCGGGGGGATTGTGGAACAGCCCCACAGCTGCTCGTCACGTTTACGGGGAGACGTTCGGTCGTGACAGATTGGCAGGCCAAGAGGACCCCCAGCCTCCTACCCGGAGCGGACAGTTCCAGGCTCGCTGGAGAATTGGCAGGCCCTGGCGACCCAGTGGCTGTGCGGCTTTACGGATCACCCCCTGCTCGATTCAGCTCTTGGAAGAGATCGAGCAAGGAACAAGGATGGAGCAGACGCCTTTGCAAATGGTGCTCAATTTCCACCACAAGATAGGAAGCAAATCCAAAGGAGTAAAGGTCACGTCTAGTAGAGGTGCCAACGTTCCTTACCTTGGAGCTGGCGCCGAGGGTAGGCGTGGTTGGACAGCTGCCAAGGGGCCGCTTCCCAGCAGGGGCCCATGACAAGAAGCCCTTGCTTGTTCACCTGCCTCTCGCTCTCGACCAGACAATGGTGGTGGTGAAAAGGAGGAGCAGGAGACGCCATGGCCTCCTGGCTCCCTGCCTGTCAAGTGGGAGTGTCGTGTTTCTCAAAACCTCCTACCTTCTTGGGGGACAATAACGAGGCCTGCTAAATAATCCACAAAGCTTTACTCAAGCAATAAAACATCCCTTCCCACCTGAAGAGAGTCTAATCTCTTGGAACTTTCCCCCTAGGCAAAAGTATGCAAACTAAGCGAGACAATTGTCCTTTCAAGAAGAACAGAAAGCCTTTTCCCAAGATGCATTAACTTCAGAGAGACTAGTTCTGAGGCAGCTTCTGATGAGATGTGAGCCGGGCGGACTTCCTCTCACCTTTCTTTCGCTCCACCCGTTTTAGTCGGCGGCATACCCTAGGATCAACTAACCTGTCCGTGCTCTCTCCTTCGGAAGAATGTTGGCTTCCTACCGACTTTGTGTGATTTGCCCTTGACGAGAAAAGCTCTAGAGAGGGTTCACTCCCAGCTGGTGAAGAGCCCTTGAGAGCTTCCTCCCCCACTGGTACAGGCTGGCCTGTGTCTGGTGCCAACTCCTCTACTTCAGAGTCTGATTCTGACTGATCACCTGAAACACCTTCTTCCAACCCAGGAGGAGCAAGGCTAGACGTGACAGGGAGCCATGATGGGAAAGAGGAAGAGGAGGAGGAGGAAGAGCAGCTGGTAACAACAGTGGTGAGAAGGTTGACTCACTAAGTGAGGAGGCCCATTGAGGGTGTCTTGCCCAAGGGTCTTCCAAAAATTGGACCCAGCACTGCCTTACCTGAATTTCAGCATCCCCAGAGGTGTCCTACTAGGTGCGTGAACTGGAAGCTCTACTAGATCAGTCCTCCCCAACCTGATGATCTCCAGATTCTAGGAGCTGTAGTCCAACATCTCTGAAAGGAACCAGGTTGGGGAAGGCTTTAATAGTCCAAAGCAGGGATGTCCGTTACTGGGAAATCCGGTTCTGTTTTGGCTCCAAGGAGTTCTGGTGGTGTGTACAGCTTTATTTGGGACTACGGGCTGAGCGGCAGGCTATTCCCCAAACTCCGGGAACATTTCTGTGCATTTTTATTGGGAGGATGGAAGTTCGGCACATTGCGCAAATTACTGCCGAATTTGCGCAAATTCGGCCGCCATTGTTCGGAAAGGCTCAGAAAGACGGGCAAATTGCTCAGAAATTTGTACAAACGGCAGGACCTTCCTTCACTCCCCAAATGCACAAAATCCCCACAAGCTGTCCTGATTCACTGCAGATCAAGTCAGGCACCACAAACAGGAACCAAAACGAAGTCCGACGGGGCTGAGCCTAGGAAAACCCATCGAAATTCACCTCCCAAATGTATTTCTGCAACCTCCCTAATCGAAAAACACACCACCCCATGCCAGGGCTTTGTGAAAGACCTTCATCAAAGATGCCAGTTGACATAACCTGAATGAAAAGCCTGGTTTCTTGCCATCTCAGCTCGACTCCAGCATTTCATAGAATCATAGAATAATAGAGTTGGAAGGGGCCTTTAAGGCCATTGAGTCCAACCCCCTGCTCAATGCAGGAATCCACCCTAAAGCATCCCTGACAGATGGCTGTCCAGCTGCCTCTTGACTGCCTCTAGGGTGGGAGAGCCCACAACCTCCCTAGGTCATTGGTTGTCTGGAAGGCCTCTAGTGTGGGAGAGCCCACCACCTCCCTAGGTCACTGGTTCCATTGTCGTACTGCTCTAACAGTCAGGAAGTTTTTCCTGATGTCCAGCTGGAATCTGGCTTCCTTTAACTTGAGCCCGTTATTCCGTGTCCTGCACTCTGGGAGGATCGAGAAGAGATCCTGGCCCTCCTCTGTGGGACAACCTTTTAAGTCTTTGAAGAGTGCTCTCATGTCTCCCCTCAGTCTTCTCTTCTCCAGGCTAAACATGCCCAGTTCTTTCAGTCTCTCTTCATAGGGCTTTGTTTCCAACTTTTTTGTACACTGTTACCTTTCACTCTTAACATCCACCTGGACTGGGACACTCCGAGCCAGGGGGAGAGGAAGAACATTGATATCTCCTAGTCAAGTTGGCAAGTATTTTATAAAAGTCACATTTTTTAAAAAAAACATGTATAAAAAGAAAACCCGTCGTTTGGTCCAGGGGTATTTCAACCCAGTGTTCAGAGGAGGGCAACCAGGATGATCAGGGGTCTGGAAACAAAACCCTAGGAAGAGAGACTGAAAGAACTGGGCATGTTGCGCCTGGAGAAGATAAGATTGAGGGGAGACATGAGAGCACTCTTCAAATCCTTGAAAGGTTGCCCCACAGAGGAGGGCCAGGATCTCTTCTCCATCATTCCAGAGTGCAGGACATGGAATAACGGGCTCAAGTGACAGGAAGCCAGATTCCGGCTGGATATCAGGAAAAACTTCCTGACTGTTAGAGCAGTACGACAATGGAACCAGTGACCTAGGGAGGTGGTGGGCTCTCCCACACTAGAGGCCTTCCAGACAACCATCTGTCAGGGATGCTTTAGGGTGGATCCCTGCATTGAGCAGGGGGTTGGACTCAATGGCCTTATAGGCCCCTTCCAACTCTACTATTCTATGGTTCTAAGAACATACAATTTAAATTTCTCTGGGTGCATGTGTGCAGGGAGTGGGCCTTGCTTCCTTTTATCTATTTGTAGCAAGCCTGAGATGGGGCTGAAAGCATCACTGGCATATGAGTCAAGTTTTTGTTTGTTGTTTCATCATCATCATCATCTTCATCATCATCTGTTATAGTTCAATAGGAGCAGGGCCAAACCTTTAGAAACGTTCACTTGAAACTTGCACATATCCCCCTGTTGCCTCTGAACTATTCATGTACGCACAGGTCTGTTGTTGTTTTGCAGGGTGCCATACAAAGCCAGCTGTCAAACCCTAGAAATTTCATTCACCTAGTCCCCTATATGCTGGCAGAGTTGTGGGTATTCCACCAGCCAAAGAGGTACAGCCCTGAAGGTTGTGTGTGCTACCTCCAGTATCCGAGGCAGTAAGCCTGTGTGCACCAGTTGCTGGGGAACATGGGTGGGAGGGTGCTGTTGCACCGTGTCCTGCTTTGTGGGTCCCTTATTGACAGCTGGTTGGGTGAACAGAGTGTGGGACTAGATGGACCCTTGGTCTGATCCAGCACGGCTCTTATGAGAGCACAATCAAAACGGTACGGGTTAGAAGTAGGGGGCAAAGCAGGTCTGTGGGACTACTCAGAAAACAGGTAGAGTCGCACAGAAGGCCATTTCCCCTTCCCCACCCTTCCATAGGTGAAATGATACAAAACAGAAGCTGACGATAAATTTTTCCTTTCAGTTTTAATCAGGCTTCCTGTTGTACAAGCGCAGCAGACAGTGACGCGAAACGCTGCCTCCCAACTTCGGTTCACCTTTGCCGTTCCACCGGGGACGCCGTGTCAAGATTGCTCAGCTTTTTTGATGAGTGCTGCGTGGGTAACTAATGTGTAAATGCAGATACGTATAGAAAGCAGTTTTGACAGTGATGTATTGCAACTGGCTCCAGATGTCGGCACGAGACGCTCGGCCAGGCACCTGGGGCCCGGCTGCAGAGGCACCGCCATGGCACCAAAACGGTCTTCAACTCCATCACAAGGTTTTAACGCGCCAATTATAACCTGATTAACGAACCGCCGTCGCTCTGGCTTCAGCTGCCCCTCTTGCCACGGCAATTGCAACGCACTTTCCGCGTGCCGTGCCATAATTTTATGGGGGAGGACGTTTGCTCTAAATCTGAGCAGCGTGAGAAATTCGTGACAGTTCACTTTTGACCAGCATTTATTTTATTTTATTTTATTTATTTATTGCATTTATATCTCGCCTTTTTCCCTCCAAGGAACCCAAGGCGGCGTACATAATCTTCCTCTCCATTTTATCCTCACAACAACAACCCTGTGAGGTGGGTTGGGCTGAGAGGCTGTGACTGGCCCAAAGTCACCCAGAGGGTTTCCATGGCTGAGTGGGGGACTAGAACCCAGATCTCCCGACTCCTAGTCCAACACTGTAGCCTCTACACCACACTTCACCCAGACCAGACTCAAAAGCAAGTCCGTACATTTCCAAGCCAGCAATGGGAATCACGGGTCAAAAAACCCCAATGCATTTGACAGCAGACATACTTTTGAATGTGAAGCTAACAAAACATTCTTCAAATACTTAAGAGGTTGTCACACAGAGGCAGGCCAGGATCTCGTCTCGATCCTCCCAGAGTGCAGGACACGGAATAACGGGCTCAAGTTAAAGGAAGCCAGATTCCGGCTGGACATCAGGAAAAACATCCTGAATGTTAGAGCAGTACAACAATGGAACCAGTGACCTAGGGAGGTTGTGGGCTCTCCCACACTAGAGGCCTTCAAGAAGCAGCTGGACAACCATCTGTCAGGGATGCTTTAAGGTGGATTCCTGCATTGAACAGGGGGTTGGACTGGATGACCTTGTAGGCCCCTTCCGTTCTATAACGCCCAGGCCCCCATCCTCCCGAGAGGGAAGCAACTTTTGCTCGGCTGGGGAAAACCAGCGCCTTGAACCATGCTTCCAGCTACAGAAGTGTTATGGGGGCGGGAATATGTATTAAAACAATAAGAGTCTAATTAGCTTGGTAGCAGTCTGACTCACATCCCTATTGATGCTAATGAGCTGCGGGGAAAGCAGGGCCAAAGAAACCCCGAGCAAGAAAAGGCAGCATTTAACCTACAAACCTAATAAAGTTGCACTTTTGTGCAGAGACGGGTTTGCAGCTCGGCTTTGGCATCAGCGTTTGGTCTTGAGGGATTGCGTTCCCCCTCAAACAACCTGTCTGCCTCCCTTCTCTTCTGATGCAAAACTCCCAGCTCCAATCAAAACACCTCTCAAGGGACTGCAAGACGTGACTTCGCGGGGGGTGGGTTGTTTTGTTTTTTGATACCCGGCGTTATCTCATTGATCAAGATAGTGGCTGAAAGCAAAGCTGCTGCTTAGCCTAGAACAAAGAAGCAGACCTGCGTGTCGCTGGGTTTCCTCTATCGCATCAAAAGGGGCAAAGAGACATTTTAGCAGAAAAGCCGGCGGGGCGGAGGATTGGAAACATGGAACCGTTCTCTGCCAGGCCTCCGGGGCCCGTGCCTCTCGCCAGGTCGTCGCATACGGAGAACCCTGGTTTTATATAGCGACATTGCAAATAACAGGAGCAACAATGGACTGTGCTCTACTCCGAGGAACGTACAGGCTATCAGCTGCGGGGAGGCCAAAGCAGAAAGGTGGTGAAGACGAGGTGGAGGCACAAGGACGGAGGCGTGAATGGGAGAAAAATGCAGCGAAATTTTCTTAGGATTGATGACACTCAAAGGGGGCTTTGAGGAAGCTGAGGTTAGGTTGGGGAGGGGGGAGAGGTGGCATCACACGGTGTCCAGGAAAGACGTTCCAGTTTGGGACACACTCTCCAGGTGGGCTTACCTGGGGCCTACCTGGCTGTCTTTTCAGCACCAGGGAAAGGTGGTTGTACAGTTTCCCCAGGCTTCGGTGTTTAACCTCTTCAATTTAGATCCTGCACAGCAAGGGTTGAGAATAGCATATCCAGGGGGCAGATCCAGTCCTCTGAGATTCCCCAGGTAGCCCCACCTCTTTCTCCTGGCCCCACCCTTTTTCTCCAAACACCAATTGTTCGGCGGTTTTCCAGTTCTTGTGCAGTTTTTTCCCCCCCTCCATTCTAAATGGTTGAAATGCACAGCTAAGGGCAGTAGGACCTCTAAGCTAAAATATGCTGCTGTTTTCGGTTTTCCTAATTTGGCTCCTCCCCTTCTGCTGCCATGGGCACATGGCCCCAGAAGGCACCCCTGAAATGCAATTTGGACCTGAAAGAGGTTCAACAGCCCCTCCGACGCAGCTTTGAACGGCCATTTATTGCTTTTCACAATCATGTTTTTAAACTATTATTGGCTTGTATTCCTGTTTTTAACAACGTAAAGTGGAATTTTACCGTGAAGGATGGCCTAGCATTCAAAATGCTTCACTTAGCAATATGTAATTAGCCTGGGTTTGTTTTTGTATGTCTTTGTGGTTTAAAATTGCATGTTTCTGTGATTTAAAATTTTCGTATATTGTTTTTAAGTGTATTTATTTATTTATTTATTACGTTTCTATACCGCCCAATAGCTGGAGCTCTCTGGGCGGTTCACAAAAATTAAAAACATTCAAAGTATGGAAACCACACAGAGAGCCTTGCTATGGGGTGATATATCCTATGGAAACCATCCAGAGAGCCTTGCTATAGGGTGATATAGAAATGTAATTAATAATAATAATAATAATAATAATAATAATAATAATAATAATAATAATACATCCTCAGAGGCATTTGGCCCAAGATGTCATTTCATGCTACAATTCTGGATACAAAGATAGGTGTATTTCATCTATCACCCCCCAAAAAATATATTTCTAGATTTGAATTTAAAAACAGATATACTAGTAACATTTTATTGCTAGCACAGGATGTGCTATTGAACCTCACCAGACAGACAACACATGAAAAGCCATTAAGCATCCAGTTACCTTTACTAATCACTCACAATGCAAGCACCTAGCTAGCCCACAAAAAAACACCCATTTATTTATTTCAAAAAATATAAATGCTGCCTGATTGATTACACGTATGGAACCCACACATAGGACATGGGTGTAATAGCAACCTCCCACCCATGTTCCACAGCAACTGGTGCACACAGGCTTACTGCCTCTGATACTGGAGGTAGCATAGAGCCATCAGGACTAGTAGCCACTGATAGCCTTTTCCTCCATCAAAAGGCCAACTTTGATGGCATTCTCTGTTTGAAGGACTGTCTGTTCCAAGTTCTATTTTGGGCTGCATTAATAGAAGTATAGCTTCCAGATCGCATGAGGTACTGGTTCCTGTCTATGTGGCCCTGGTTAGGCCTCATCTAGAGTATTGCATCCAGTTCTGGGCTCCACAATTCAAGAAGGATGCAGACAAGCTGGAGCGTGTTCAGAGGAGGGCAACCAGGATGATCAGGGGTCTGGAAACAAAGCCCTATGAAGAGAGACTGAAAGAACTGGGCCTGTTTAGCCTGGAGAAGAGAAGATGGAGGGGAGACATGATAGCACTCTTCAAATACTTGAAAGGTTGTCACACAGAGGAGGGCCAAGATCTCTTCTCGATCCTCCCGGAGTGCAGGACACGGAATAACGGGCTCAAGTTAAAGGAAGCCAGATTCCGGCTGGACATCAGGAAAAACTTCCTGACTGTTAGAGCAGTATGACAATGGAACCAGTTACCTAGGGAGGTTGTGGGCTCTCCCACCCTAGATGCCTTCAAGAGGCAGCTGGACCACCATCTGTCAGGGATGCTTTAAGGTGGATTCCTGCATTGAGCAGGGGGTTGGACTCAATGGCCTCATAAGCCCCTTGCAACTCTACTATTCTACTATTCTATTCTAAATCTGGTTTAAAGATAAAGAGACATCAGAAGGAAAAGCTGGGTCTTGGTGTTGCCCCTCATCAGCACCTGGACAGCAGATTGAGCAGGCAGCTACACTAGCCTTCCACATTATGGTGAGATGTATTGCATCGCTATTTAGAATCACAGAGTAGTAGAGTTGGAAGGGGCCTAAAAGGCCATCGAGTCCAACCCCTTGCTCAATGCAGGAATCAAGTCATTGTTTCAAAACTTGCATCTATACCTATAAGCATGTGCAAACTTTATGGAAACCAGTGTCGTCGTCGTCTTCTTCTTCTTCTTCTTCTTCTTCTTCTTCTTCTTCTTCTTCTTCATCTACTACTACTACTACTACTATTAATAAGTAGCCACCGTATTAAGTCCAGCTTGATAGAAGCATTGTGGACTGGCGGAGGGATGCATTTCCACCACCACCACCCAAAAATGGGCATCTATTTTAAGCAACTTGTACCCTTTCCTTGATCCCTGGCTCCCGGTGACAAAAGAAACAACATTTAAACAGGCTATGCAGAAAACACTTCCAAGTATTCAAGGGGAGGAGGCCAGGAAGGCATAAAAATGAACATGGGGAAGCACGTTTACGGGCAAAGTTGGTGAGAGAGGAGCCCTAACTGTGGAACGGCCTCATAGGTGAGCCAAGTGAGGCAGAAACATCAAGATCATTCAAGAAACAATTAGATACCATCATGTGGGGGATGGGGGGGATGGGAGCACTTAAAAGGGAATGCACCCTGATGTTTCAATGGGCTTTTACTCAACGGAGAACTACAATTCTTACAGCCTCGCACGCATTTCCCGGGCTCGTTTCTGCAGCTGGGCAGTGAGATGTGAAGAACCTTCATGGGTTACTAATGTTCTAAAAGGCAAACAGCCCCAGTGACAGCAAAACTGGGGCGGGGGGTGGAGGAGGACAAGGCAAGAAGGCTCCCAGCTCAACCGCCGTCGGCAAGCGGACGGCGATTCGCCCCTTTTCCAGGCGATATCCAGGCGAATCGGGTCCAAGACGAGCGCTTGCTTCGTAAGCGGAGCGCTGAATTCTTTCTAGCGGACAGTTGTTATCTGGGCAGATGTGCGGTGACCCACCAGGAGAACAAACATGACCTCCCCCCCAAACGCAGGAGGGCTGGCTTGCCGTATTTTGAATTTCCATCTAAAGCAGCCTGGTGCTCTCCAGATGTGTTGGGAGGTGCCATCCCATCGCATCTGGAAGGCTTCTGTTGGAACAGGCTGATCTACAGCGTCCACAGCTGCCACAAGGCCATGAAGCACCTACTCCCACCCACGACTAATTGCTGGTGTGAGGAGACCCACTATGGTCGAAGTAAAAGCAGTTGAAACACCCACAGGGGTGTTTTCATCAGGCAGCCTGCTGCTGTATGAGGAGAGAGAGAAATGCCAGGTAACCCTAACAAAGCTAAGGATATCCTAGGTATGGAACTAGGCTCCAGGGCTGAACCTTAGCTCAGATTAAGCCCTCTATGATCCTCTTTAGCAAGGGTGGGAAGAAAGTTGAATGGCATCTATTGCCAGTGTGGTGTAGTGGTTAGAGTGTTGGACTGGGACTCAGAAGAACTGGGTTCCAGTCCCCGCATGGACATGAAGCTCACTGGGTGGCAATGACTAACCTACCTCACAGGGTTGTTGCGAAGGCAACATAGGAAGGAGGGAGACCATGCCTGCTATCATAGGCTCCTTGGAGGAAAGATGGGACATAAATGTAGCAAATAAGCAGATGCTAATAGATTGGGTGATTGGGTAGATTGAGTGATCAACAAAGATTTCTGTCGCTCAATTCTTTTAACAAAACTAATAAATAAATCCTGGGCTCTGAATTCTTTAAATAAGAACGTAAGAAGAGCCCTGCTGGATCAAACCAAGGATTCTGTTTACATAGTGGCCAACCGGCTGCCCACAGGAAGCCCAGAATCTGGACAGGGGTGTAACGGCACCCTCCTGCCCATGTTCCCCAGCAACGAGCGTACAAAAGCATATTGCTTCTGATACTGGAGGTAGCATAGGTCTTTTGCACCAGGCTCTGGTTGGTGGATCTCTGGTTTGCAGCAAGCAGAAAGGAAAACACAAGGAAGTGGTTGTGAAAGAGACAGAGAAGAACACCAAGGAAATGTTGAGGACACAGAAGTAGCTCAGTCCTCCTCGCCAATGGATTTGCACCTCTCAGGCTCACTAGTGAAATATGGTGCTCACACGGCCATTCAAGTGCCACCACCGATTTTTCAATCACACCGAGGTCACCAAAGAGATGCCAGGTCACCACAGGGGTTAACACTTTCTCCGCAGCAAACTCTAACATCGTCTTCTACCAATTGCCCCGCTCCATCTGAGGCCTTAGCTAGACCTAAGGTTTATTCCGGGATCGTCCCCGGGGTCATCCCTGTTCATGTCAATGACACACAGGATATCCCGGGAGCAGGCAGGGCGGGATAAACCTTAGGTCTAGCTAAGGCCTGAGATTCCACCATCTGTTCTGGGAGAAAGCCCAGGTGAAGAGACTCAGTAACTGAGACTTGAATTAATTTCAGCACCATGGACAGCAGTCCTGGAGCTAGAGTACTGGTGAGTTACCCCAGCACTGAGCTGGGTGCAACTGGAAGGGATTTGGAAGCTAGGTTCATGCTACACGCTAACCAGTGTGAACTGTTGTTGAATCATGGGTTATCGTGTTGTCTGAACGCAGCGTGTTTTCTGCAGGGTGGGTTATTGTGTGGCCTAAATGCAGTGCTTTTTCCCCAGGGCTCATACTCCATATTCAGGTTTATTTTAGGGACCTTAGGGTACTTTCAGGTCAAAAAAGGGGACCAAAATCAGGACATCATCAAAACTATGGTAACCTAAAGTCCCTAAAACTATGGAAACAACAAAAATGTCACTCAAAAGAATGTTGTTGTTGTTTTTTTTTTAAAAAAACAACCTCTACCACTAAGCTGTTTAAGGTCAAACCCCCAAAAAATTCTTTTAAAATTCTTTTCAATGCATATTAACTCTTCAAGTTCCATTTTTAGCTTGTCTTTTAACTTTAACTCAACTTTTAAGTTCATCAATTATTTTAGCCATATGAAACGGCCAAAAATAAGGGTTTTTTTTGAATAATTTATGTATTTTTTTATGATTTTCAGCATAATTTTTAGGCAAGTTGCGGCAATTCAGGCTCCATGTTATGTAAAAAATTACATAAATTATTCCCCCAAAAATCCCATTTTTAGGGACTTTAGGGACCTAGGATTAAAAAAAGGGGGACTTTTAGGGGCTTTGTTTCAGTTTAGGGAGTTTTAGGGACTTCAGGGACCAAGTATGAGCCCTGTATGCAGTGTGTCTTGTTAACCACCCTGAACAACCCAACAACAAATCATGGGTTGTCAAGGTGGCTTGTCGGAGAAAAACAAGCCACCCCACCGAAAAAGTCCTGGGTTCAGACAACACGTTCAGCAAACAAACCCATGGTTCAACGACAACCCACACTCAACCACTGAGTGTGGGTTAGCACGTTCACAGCCCCACCAAAATCAGATCCACCAGCCTCCACTGGGAAGAGCAATGTGGGACAGTTCACTTAAAAACGAGGACCAAATGAAATTCTCCCCCAATCCCAACTTCTTCCTGCACGGTCAAGTGTAGAAATGGCTCTTGGCTCACCAGTTATTGGTCCGCGCACCAAGTTTTCCCCATGCAGTACTGTGCGCAGAGAAATTTTTAACACTGAGCATGACTCAAGACCTTTTGATACACATCAGATTCAGGTCCGGATTCTTCCTCATCCCCTCCCTCCCACCCAGACTCAAAGATGCGTTCCGCCCATCTCGAAAGCTTCCTTACCGACAGAGTTGATCTAATAAAGAGATTTTCTCAGAACCATTTTTGGATCCGATGGCAGGAATTGCGGCAATTGCTCTAGTAACAAATCAAAGCTGAAAGTTCAAAGCAAGCCAGGGCAGGCGCGCTAAAGGAAACGTATTTGGGGAGGACAGGCGCGCGTGCTACAAAAGCCACGCGCGCTTGATGCAAATGGAGGCGAGAAATAATCACACCTCGCATCTTGGAGCACAGGCATTAAAAAGAAGGGTGCTGTTTAAAATGTAATCTCTGGCACATGTGAGCACTGCCTCCCATGTGATGGAGTGAGTGGTTGCTATGGTAATGCTCTTTACCGAAGAGCGGTCTAAAGAAGCCCATAAAAGCCATTTACCGATTAGCATGTAAAAAGTGCACGAAACCCACCGTGCGTGCTGGCTGCAGGCACTCCCGGCCATTGAGTGCTCCAAGGCAGCACATAGCCTGACTTTTTTCTGCTGCTGTGGACACGCCTGTCTTGCAAGGCGGCCAGACTTTGGAAGCAAGTTCCAGTTCATCAGAATGAGAGCTTCAGAGAACTATTAAGCGGCATAGAAATTCTGGCCCGCTTGCATTGGCTGCCTATACGTTTCCGAGCCCAATTCAAGGGGCTGGTTTTAACCTATAAAGCCCTACATGGCTTGGGACCGCAACACCTGATGGAACGCCTCTCTCGACATGAACTTACCCGTACACTGCGCTCAACATCTAAGGTCCTCCTCCGAGTGTCTACTCCGAGGGAAGCTCGGAGGATGGCAACAAGGGAGAGGGCCTTTTCGGTGGTGCCCCCCCCCCCAATTATGGAATGATCTCCCCAATGAGGCTCACCTGGTGGCAACACTGTTATCTTTCAGGCGCCAGGTCAAGACTTTTCTCCTCTCCCAGGCATTTAACAGAATTTAACAATGCTAAGTTTGTTCATTTGTTAACGGACCCCAGAACTGTTGGTTTTAAATGGATACCATTTTTTTTAATACTATTAATGTTTTTGATGGTTTAAAATTTTGTATTCTTTTTGATGTTCACTGTTTTTACCTTTTGTAAACTGCCCAGAGAGCTTCAGCTATGGGGAGGTATATAAAAGATATATATATATATATATATATATATATATATATATATATGTAATAAATAAATACCTAATTAAGAATGGCTGTGTTCAGAAGACACCTTAAACCATGGCTTTAACCATGGTGAATGAAGCAAAAAAACATCCCTTATTCACCGTGGTTAAAGGCGTGGTTTAAGGTGTCTTCTGAACACAGCCAACATCTGGCGAGACCTGGTGAATCAGATCAAAAGTCGTTCTAGTCCAAGGTGCTGTTCCCAGTGGGCAGACAGATGTCCAAGTGGGAAAGCCACAAGCAGGACCTGAGTGCAACAGCACTCTCCCACCCATGTTCCCCAGCAAATGGCATACATAGGCAGGCTGCCTTGGATCCTGGAAGGAGCATATAGCCAGCATGATTTGTAGAAATGGATAGCCTTTATCTCCATTTCATAGAATCATAGAATAGCAGAGTTGGAAGGGGCCTACAAGGCCATCGAGTCCAACCCCCGGCTCCATGCAGGAATCCACCCTAAAGCATCCCTGACAGATGGCTGTCCAGCTGCCTCTTGAAGGCCTCTAGTGTGGGAGAGCCCATGACCTCCCTAGGTCATTGGTTCCATTGTCGTACTGCTCTAACAGTCAGGACGTTTTTCCTGATATCCAGCCGGAATCTGGCTTCCTGTCACTTGAGCCCGTTATTCCGTGTCCTGCACTCTGGGAGGATTGAGAAGAGATCCTGGCCCTCCTCTGTGTGACAACCTTTTAAATATTTGAAGAGTGCTCTCATGTCTCCCCTCAATCTTCTCTTCTCCAGGCTAAACATGCCCAGTTCTTTCACTCTTTTCATAGGGCTTTGTTTCCAGTCCCCTGATCATCCTGGTTGCCCTCCTCTGAACTGAGCAAGGCAACCATACCCTGTTGGGGGCCTAGAAAAACCTCATGACTGTTTTTCTCTTTGTTGGGTGTAGCGACCCTAGAACGTCAGAACTAACCCTAATGACAAAAATGTAAAGAGCTGTACACGGCGGAAGAAATGCCTGGAGCCCTTCGCACGCTGCGTTGTAAAACTGCCTTGCTTTCTCGGAAAGCGAAAACCATGAGCGCAAATTCAGGCGTGGCAAATTGGATGATTCTATGTGCCAACTCCAAAAGGAAGCAGAGCTGGAAATCCCTGGCTGCTGCCAAGCAGATTTGAAATCTTCCACGGCTCTGGACCACAATACCTGACGGAGTGCCTCTCCCAGCTTGAACACCCTCGTATACTATGCTCAACATCTAAGGTCCTCCTCTGGTTGCCTACTCCAGGGGCAGCCCAAAAGAGGCTCACAAGGGAGAGGACCTTCTCAGTGGTGGCCACCCCAATTATGGAATGATCTCCCCAATGAGGTCCACCTGGCACCAACATTGTTCTCTTTTCGGTGCCAGGTCAGGACTTTTCTCTTTCCCCAGGCACTTAGCAGCATGTACTGAGTTTTGTGCTACCTCCAATATCCGACGCAGAAAGCCTGTGTGCACCAGCTGCTGGGGAACATGGGCGGGAGGGTTCTACTGCACCATGTCCTGCTTGTAGGTCGACAGCTGGTTGGCCACTGTGTGAACAGAGCATTGGACTAGATGGACCCTCGGTCTGATCCAGTGTGGTTTATTTTGTTTCTTTTTTAAAAAATGTACTTTTAATGTGTTTTCCTTCTGGTTTCATTCTTATTTTATTTGTCCATTGCTCCGAACTTCTGAACAGGATATAAATATTGTCAATCAATCACTCAATCAATCAAAGAAATATATTTTCTGCTTTTCTGGAAATTGCAGGACTTCTGCCTTTTGCATCAATTATGGGGGGAGAGGAAGAGATCACATTCCAGTATAAATACCATTCGCCACAAATATATGATCACATCCCCAGAGCTGAATGCAGCACATAGCTTCAATGAAATCCAGTATCGATGTTTTGAGGAAGAGAGAGAAGCTGAAAAGACTCAGCCATCACACCTGGTGTCAACCACACTCCGTTTCTCCACTGTGAAGACTCCTTTTCAAAAAAAGCCTTTCTGCTTCTCCTGTACCCAAGATTTCAAGTCGCACCAGACAGGCACAAGGTGAACCGAAACAAAGTTTGCATTCTGCAATCGTCTTCATTTGCAGATATTTGGGAAGGGGGTGGGAATCTTTTCTACTTTTTTTTTTAAAGGGGGGGAAAATGAACACAATTCTTCACTGCACAGTTCAAAAATAACTCCACTATTAATGCAGGCCCCTTTATTTAATCACTGGCTAATTTACTCCTGACAGAAAGTAAATTCCACTATTTTCTGTGAGGCTTTATGAAATTGCCATCATTTTTAATTAATTCTTAATTAAAATATATTACACCACAGCTTCTACCCATCTCTCTTGATATTCTAACATAATCAATTCAAGACCATTTACATATCATTAATTAAAAGCCTTCCCCTCTCATCCTTAAAATCATAATGAGGCTCTTTTCTCATTAGGAGCCTTTAAGGGATAAAACAACAATACAGACAAATACGAATGGAATTTTTTCAAAACCAAACAAAACCAAACACCCTTTCTTCCCTCAAATCTCCCGGAGTGGACATTGACATTGTCAGAAGGTTTAAGAAGCTTCACAGCTTCTTGCAGGAGTTTCGATTTGACGTCATCGCTGTGCATAATTCTCAGCTAGAACAAAACAAGAGGGACCTTTTTGGGGGAGGTGGAATGAAAGCGTGATCCTCTAAATAAGATAGGCAGTCAATATATATATATATATATATATATATATATATATATATATATACAAAGAACATAAAAGTAGAATGCCACAGTTTAAAGAAGGTAAGGTAGTCCAAAGAAAGTAACTCCAGATGATTTCTCTTGTAATATATTATGCTGAATTTTTGTCTTGGAATAACAATCCTTTACTCACCAAAGTCACTGCCTGAATAGAGCTTTGGCTATTGGGCAGTATAAAAATGTAATAAATAAATAAATAGAATAGAATAGTAGAGTTGGAAAGGGCCTATAAGGCCATCGAGTCCAACCCCCTGCTCAGTGCAGGAATCCACCTTAAAGCATCCCTGACAGATGGCTGTACAGCTGCCTCTTGAAGGCCTCTAGTGTGGGAGAGCCCAAGGCCTCCCTAGGTAACTGGTTCCATTGTCGTACTGCTCTAACAGTCAGGAAGTTTTTCCTGATGTCCTGCCGGAATCTGGCTTCCTGTCACTTGAGCCCATTAGTCCGTGTACTGTACTCTGGGAGGATCGAGAAGAGATCCTGGCCCTCCTCTGTGTGACAACCTTTCAAGTATTTGAAGAGTGCTATCATATCTCCCTTCATTCCTCTCCTCCAGGATAAACATGCCCAGTTCTTTCAGTCTCTCTTCATAGGGCTTATTCCGAGACCCCTGATCATCCTCGTTGCCCTCCTCTGAACACGTTCCAGCTTGTCTGCATCCTTGTTGAAGTGTGGTGCCCAGAACTGGACACAATACTCTAGATGAGGCCTAACCAGGGCTGCATAGAGAGGAACCAGTACCTCTCGCGATTTGGAAACTATACTTCTATGAATGCAGCCCAAAATAGCATTTGCTTATTTTGCAGCCACATCACACTGTTGGCTCATATTCAGCTTGTGATCTACAACAATTCCAAGATTCATCTTGTCTGTAGTATTATCTACGGTATTATTATTACTAGGGATGTGCTCCGCTCCGATTAGGAGCGTAGAAGCAGTAGCGGATTGGCCTGCTCCGCCTTACCCAGAGGCGGAGTAGGAGCGGACCGCGGACCCCCTAGAAGCAAGGCGAAGAGAAGCGACCATTTTTCGGAGCTCCGAGTTCAGTCGGAGCGCTCCGGTCGCCATCTTGAAAACATTTCGCCATAGGATTGCATTGCGGCAAATAATCGCGCATAACTACATTGTTTTTGAAGCTATCGTTCTGGAAATTCTTGTGCACAGAGAGTCGTGGATGGGGGTCATTTTGAGACCACTCTCACCTCTCTGCGTGCTGTGGTTCACGTGCAATAATTTTTTAAAAATCGGGTCAACCGCGGGGCTCAAACGGCGTTTCGGCTTTTCGCCCATAGGATTGCATTGAGGGAAAGAATCGGGGATAACTGGGGGGGGGTTTAAGCTATCGTTCTGAAAATTCTTGTGCACAGAGAGTCGTGGATGGGGGTCATTTTGAGACCACTCTCAACTTTCTGCATCGTACGGGTCGCGGGCTAGAAGTTTTTTAAAAATCGGGTCAACCGCGGGGCTCAAACGGCGTTTCGGCTTTTCGCCCATAGGATTGCATTGAGGGAAAGAATCGGGGATAACTGGGGGGGGGTTTAAGCTATCGTTCTGAAAATTCTTGTGCACAGAGAGTCGTGGATGGGGGTCATTTTGAGACCACTCTCAACTTTCTGCATCGTACGGGTCGCGGGCTAGAAGTTTTTTAAAAATCGGCGGGAAAAATACCTTTTTCAAAGGGCTGAGGGGCAGAGTCAGCTCCCGGTCATGATGATCCCAAAGTTGGAGGAGGGCATAGGCAAAACAGGTAACTTGGGATTCTGGGAAACTTCTCTTTCTTCATCTGAACGGGCTTTTCCCCGTGTTTTTTAACACAGTAGCCCCACCAAATGCACAAACACAACCTGAAATCATATACTAAGCCAAGAATAAGAGATAGAAAACACAGCACTGCTCCCCACCCTAACCTTGGTGAACAACTGAATCGATGTGGTGCAAGGGGATGAGCTCCCCTAGGGCATCTCATCGTGGACGTGCCCCCACTCTCTCCTGCACTGGAAGGCCATAGAGCCTTCCAAAGAGAGTAAAACGGTGGAGCAATGCCTATCATGAGTTGAAGTGAATGGTCACTTTTCAGTGGTGGAGCAATGCCTGTTATGAGTTGAAGTGAGCGTTTTACTTCTTCTCAGAGCTGTTGGTGGCTGTCTTGAACTGGCAGCTACTTCCCCCTCCCCCGGGCACGTCCCCCTATTGCTGGTAAAAGACAGATATAGCCTTTTTTTTTTAATTCTTCTTGCTGTTTATTGAGCAACACTGCTGCTTTTAATTCCACCCCTCCTTTGTTTATTGATTGATTTATTCCATTTTATATGCATTACTGGCTTATCCTTGGCTCCCTTCCTTATGCCCCCAGAAATGCCAGCTGCATGCCTGCCTGCCTTCCCTCCCTCCTCCCCTGCCCACCTCGCAGGGATGTTGTGTGTGGGGTGCCCGATTTTCAAAAATTCGCCAAAAATCAGGGGATGATGGGATTGCCTTGAAACTTGGCGTGTGTGTGTATACGCCCATGAGGTGTCATGGTGCCAAACGTGAGGTTTCTAACTTCAACGGAAAAAAAGTTGTTTACTTTTTTAGCTTTCAATGCAACCCTATGGGGGGGCAAAAACGGAGCTCCGGATCCGGATCCGGAGCTCCGAGCGGAGCGGAGCGGAAGTGGGCGGAGCGGGGGCGGGGCGGAGCGACCCGCTCCGAAAAATGGCGGATCTGCAAGTGAAGCGGAGCGGGGGGTCCGTGCACACCCCTAATTATTACTATTACTATTATTTAAATTTATCACCCGCTTACATACATAGTAATCTCGGCGGCATACAGACTTTAAAACATTTAAAAGCAAAACAAACTACAATAAGAAAACAGTACAATACAGCCTAGAAGCAGTATATAATAAACAGGAAAGAGAAGTAAGAATTCTAAAAAGGGAAGGCCTGCTGGAATAAGTCTTTAATTCCGGCTTAAATACATTCAAAGATGCAAGCGGGCGCATTTCAATTGGAAGGTCGTTGCACAGCTGAAAGGCGGCAAAGGAAAAGGTCTTCTGGCGTGTGACTACTGATTTCATGTTCGGCAGCCTCAGCAGATGACCCTCAGAGGACCTTAAGTATGGCGGACTGGCATATACGGGAGGAAGCCCTCCCTGAGGTACCTAGGCCCTAGTCCATGTAAGGCCTTAAAGGTAATAAACAGCACCTTATATTTTCTTAGCATTGGTCTAACACAATGGGCCTGTTCAGACAGCAAGCGGTGAGTGTGTTTAAACCATGGTTATACAGGAATGGTTTAAGCTACACATCAAGTCACCGTTCACATGGCATGCTAAGCTCACCATGTTTAGCCAACACAGCTTAGTGCGTCATCTGAACAGGCTCAGTGTGGGATTTTCATGGATGAGTTTCATCTAGGTCAGTCTGGGGAAGGGGGGACGTTGCTTAGAGGAGTGAAGCTAATTGCTCCTTGGCTACACCATGTCCATCCCGGCTGGTGAGAGCCACGAGAGGAGGGCTGGTCAAACCGGTGACAGAGACAATAAAGACTTCTCTTCTGCAAGAAGCATTGTAAGACCTTTGCTATGGGAGCCGTCATTCCATCTCCAACACCCAAGATAATTCTCAGCCATTCCGCAATCTTCCTTTGTAAAAGCAAGGTCTTAGAGCGACCGGCAGCAACACAACTCCAGACTTTCTTGGATAACGCTAATAATGGGGGGTGTTTTCTAATCGATGGCTGAAACTGGTTTTGGGATGGAAAGAACCAGATGGGTGAGCATCAGCCCTGATGGTTCTCCTGCAAATCTCCGTGAGATTCGATAGCATTATCCTTCTGAGATGTCTCACTGGCTCCAGTCCTATCTGGTTTAACATTCCCAGATGGTGGTAGCATGGCTCGCTCGTCTCTTTGGCCTATGGGATTCCTCAGTCCTCTATTTTGCCGTCTATGCAAGGGAATCTGTAAAAACCCTGAACCACTGCCTTGAAGCCATGATGGGTTGGAGGCAAGCGAACACATTGAGGCCCAATCCAGACGAAACAGAGGATCAGTAGACAAACTAATCCAGTATTGGGAGCACAGACTTGTTCTGGGTTGGGTTGCATTCCTCACTGAAGGATTAAGTGAATTAGGATGAATTTAAGGATGAAGGCCATTAATGCCTTGGCTTACCTGTACTTCTTCCTGAAAATGTCAAATCTGGCCACAGTGTCCTCTTCCTTAATCACCTCTCATTTAGACTGCTGCCATGTGCTCTACATAGTGCTGCCCTTGAAGAGTGTCTGGAAATTCCTCTAGTGAAAAATGCAGCCCGAACGTTATCTGGTGTGCACTTTATAAACCATATAACACTGACATTGTACCAGCTACACTGGATTCCAATTTGTCCGAGCCTAATTGAAAGTGCTGATTATGATCTGCAGAGCCCTAAACACCTTGGGGGCCAAGATATCTCAACAATCACTTCCTTCCATATGACCCTGCCTAAAATCTTAATCAGAGGCGTTGTTGAGCGTGCCACCATTAATAAAGGTTAGGTTGATGGGTACATAAACAGGGCCTTTTCTGTAACAGCCCCCTGACTGGGAATTCCTTTCCAAGGGTGGTTAGAATGACTCCACCTTTGGCAGGCAATAAAAACTGCTCTGTGCAGCCTAGTTTATGGTGGATTTTAATATTGCTTTCAGGGTGGTTGTTTTTTAAGATTCTTCCATTTAGCTTTTAATTGGTTGGATAGGTATTCTTCTTTTAAATCTGTACATCACCTTGAAGGGTCGGATGGTCAGAATTCTGATCCATCAATGTAATTGAGAAATAAACAATCTAGGATTGTTTCCTGCCTCTTGAAGGCAGGGACCGATTCCCATAGAAGTGTGTGCACAGGCTTGCAGGCTTAATAATACACTACTTGACATCGGAAGTCGTAAGGTCAAATAGCCACAAGACAGGATAGTTGTGTTTGACCAAACCTAAGACGACTTGTCAACTCTGCTGAGAGCTCCCTGCTTAGGGCTGAATCCCAAGAATTTATAAAGTGTGCTGGAAAGCGAACTGATAGCACAGACGTCAAATTTACACGCATTGTTGTTTTCTAGTACCTGCCAGACCGAGATGAAATATACCACATTTATTCTTGTAAGGAAGGGCTGAAACAGACAAGATACTTCCAATAATTAAATTCAGGAGTCAAGGTATGTTTTACGCATCCGTAAATGAGCTGTGATATATGGTGCCGCTGTAAAGAATTACCATTTATTGGTAATGAAAGGTAAAAATTAACCGACTATCCAGTCCTCTACCCCACCACCCCCAAATGTAAAAGTTTAAGACTTTGAACGCACGGCAGGATTCGTGGTAATCCTCTATTTTTAAACCTCCTCTTCTCAATGGTTTGATGATGGGTTATGAAATTAATACCACTGTGGATGTGGTTACTTTTATGCCAGGCATAAATAAAAACGTAATATTATGTGTGTGTGTGTGTTATAAGAGCTGCCTCTTGAGAGGACCCCTTTTTTTCCAAGCCTTACTTTAAGTCTTTGGAATTTGTGGATCCATTTTGTTTTGCCTTCCTGCCCACGCTTTAATAAATAAATAAATCACGTCGTTATTATTATCGTCCACAATTTTTTTTCCGAGAGAAACAAGGGGAGGGTGACTGAATCGCAAAACCAGACGATGCTACAAGCCGTAGACCTCAAGCAAAAATAAAGAGGCAGGGGGCGGAGAGGAGACGGATCAGGCCTGCGCCGCGGAAATTTTATGCAGATATATTGTCACCAACATTAACATTATATCTCTGTGCTGCGTATCAGGCAAATCAGATTTTCATCACTGTCGTCTGACGATTGCAGGTGCTTCACCACAGCTTGTCAAGACAGCCTGTCTGAGTCTTCACACGTCAGATAGAATCAGAGCACTTGGTGTTTTGGTGTGTTGACAGCAATTTATTTTGATGTGTTGTCACAATATGGAATTCTTCTATGCTGTGCACCAGGGTGCCAGGAAGAGTACCACCATACTTTTTCTAGGCTGCCAGATGCTACAGGTTTGAGAGGAACGGAGAGGCAGGGGAGGGGAAGGGATCCGGTGTGGTTTGGTTGAGAAACCGCAAACATTTGTAAGATGATCAAGCCTGCGTTCCTTAGGACGATGGGTACGGATGGGCCGCGGAATCAGAGGCCCTGTGTCTCCACCGCCTCTGCCCGTCCCCCTGCTGTTAGAACTCTTCCCATGCCTTTCAGATGTTGACGCGTAATCCCGGAGCGATAGCTCCGAAGACAACACGACCCAAGTCCAGAGGGCGGAGAAAGAAAGAGCAGATTCAGGTGACAAACTTCGTCTGACTGTTTCCCTGACAGCCCCCACCTGCTTCACACACCGACGGACGAGACGCGTTTCGTTTGGTTTTGACGATATCAAATAAAACGTTCTAATTAAGTACGGACGGTTTCAAAACGCGGCACATCCATTAACTTGCTCCTCTTACAGCAGTGTTGGACAAGGGAAGGCAGCGGAGAGACAGGCTCCTCTCAAATTCTAATCTACATTAGGTGAGGGTGGGTGGGTGGGAACTCTGCATGCACCCATGAGATCAGTGGAGCGAGAGGGGGATTGGGGATGTGCAAATCGTAAAAAAAAAAAACCTGCTCCCAATTCCAGCCTGACTTGAGTTCAAATCAAATTGCAAACTTTGCTTCTTTTTTATGCAAGAAAATCCGTCTTTGAAAGGTCCGCATTCTTCTCCCACAGATCAAAGTGTACTTGTGCACATTTTTCAGAACGAACAAACAGACTTCAAATGCAGAGTGTGTCCAAGTCCATGTTGTTGTTGTTATTATATTTATTTGTATCCAACCTTTTGCCCAATACTGAAACAAATTCCTTGTACGTCTCTAGGCGGGATAAGTGTCATAAATCAGCGAAAACAACTCCGTAACATATATCAGTATGATTATTCTACCCACCGTGCAAATGTGGGTTATGTTATCACCCATATCAGCCTGCCCACACTTTAAAATCAGAAAAAGAGTCCTTTCTCATTTGCCCACCTGTGAGAGCAATTAGGTGGGTGTCTACAAGGGACAGGGCCTCCTCTGCAGTGGCCCCAAATCTCTGGAACAAACTCCCATCAGAGGTCCGCCATGCACCATCCTTTCAGGCTGTTAAGAAGGCCTTTAAAACATTTTATTTTACTGCGGCCTTCTCATACATGAGTTCTGTTATTGTTGCCGTTGTTGTTCATGCTGGTTATATTGTTTTTAATTGCTATTCCATTGTCGATCATAGAATCATAGAATAGTGGAGTTGGAAGGGGCCTGTAAGGCCATCCAGTCCAACCCCCTGCTCAATGCAGGAATCCACCCTAAAGCATCCCTGACAGGTGGTTGTCCAGCTGCCTCTTGAAGGCCTCTAGTGTGGGAGAGCCCACACCCTCCCTAGGTCATTGGTTCCACTGTTGTACTGCTCTAACAGTCAGGAAGTTTTTCCTGATGTCAGCGGCCACTAGTAATACTGATTATGTAATAGTGATTACGTTTTCATTGCTTTTGATATTTTGGCAGCTTTTGATGTATTTTGTTGTTGTAAGCTGCCTTGTGAGGGGCAAGAAAGGTTTTAAATAAATAAATATCTGTGTGCAACCCCCTCAGCCTGCCCTGACTAGGGGACAGATTCCAGATCAGATGAAAAAATTACCAAGCAACTGTCCTGGAACATCTCTTGTTCAGCACTGTCCATGGCCATCTGCTAATATCAGTGCTTGTAAACCACAAGTATAAGCCCACATTAAAAATGTGGGCATGATCACAGAACCCTGGGATTCCCCCGCCCCCCTTCCAAGTTGGTTCACAGAATACCTCCTGTTTTGCAAACAGGTGTGCCCACCTGATCTATGCCGTGCAAGCCACTGCATACACCCAGGTATTGCAGACAAGAATATCCCTGGGTTGTGCCATTTACAGCAAGGCGAGGGGGAAGAAGCTTGCCATTTTCAGAAAATACAAAACCATCAACATATCATGACATTGTAGCTGTTGATTCTACGGCAAGAGGAGAGAGAGAGAGAGGGAGAGAGAGAGAGAGAACCAACAACCCTAAAACTTAATAAGAGAGTCACTCAATTTTGCGAGAAGGCAAATCACCCGACATAAAAGAAAGCTGTAATCTTACAATCAAGCCTTAAGGAACAGGCTCAATAGGCTGAAGTGTTTGTTCCAGAAGCAGCGATTTCAGACTTGCACACACAGAGCAAGAACGTGGGATGCTGGAAAGGAGAGGGGGGGGGAAACGTTCCTGCGAGTGTCATTTCCTACGCTTCGGTGGAGCCAGGCTCGGGGATAAGAAGGGAAACAGGCCGATTCTGCCCAGGGTGCATCAAAGCCACGTGGAGGAGACCCATCGGGCGTTTTCCCAGTCAATCAACTTCTGCTCACACACAGGAGCTCAGGAAACGGGATCCTCCAGCCACCCCGCTTCCTTTTGCCGGCCATAAGATGCAAACCCGGTGGGAAGATGTCATGCTAGAAACCTGGAAGACGAGGGAAATATTTTCCCCACCTGCTGCTCCAAGAGGTTAGGACTATTTATTTATTTATTACATTTCTATACCGCCCAATAGCCGGAGCTCTCTGGGCGGTTCACAAAAATTAAAACCATTCAAAGTATAAAACCAACAGTATAAAACCATAATATAAAATACAATATAAAAGCTCAACCAGATCAAAACAGCAGCAATGCAAAATTACAAATTTAAAACACCAAGTTAAAATGTATTTATAGATTGTTAAAATGTTGGGAGAATAAAAAAGGTCTTCAGCTGGCGTCTAAAAGCATATAATGTAGGTGCCAAGTGAACCTCCTTAGGGAGCTCATTCCACAGCCGGGGTGCCACAGAAGAGAAGGCCCTGCTCCTGGTAGCCACCTGCCTCACTTCCTTTGGCAGGGGCTCGCGGAGAAGGACCCCTGAGGATGACCTTAGGGTCCGGGCAGGTACATATGGGAGGAGGCGTTCCTTCAGATAGCCTGGCCCAAGCTGTTTAGGGCTTTAAATGTTAATACCAGCACTTTGAATCGGGCCCGGACCTGGACTGGGAGCCAATGAAGCTGGAAAAGGACTGGCGTAATGTGGTCTCGTCGGCCAATCCCGGTTAGTAAGCGTGCTGCCCTGTTTTGTACCAGTTGAAGTTTCCGGACCGTTTTCAAAGGCAGCCCAACGTATAACGCATTGCAGTGATCCAAGAGCACCCCCAAACTACGGACCCGATCCTTTAGAGGGAGTGCAACCCCGTCCAGGACAGGGCAAACAGGACTACCTTTCCTTCTAGGAAAGCAGCTGCAGCCGAACCTCAATGACAACTTCCTCTTACCAGCCACTACAGCGCCCCTCCGTACCCACCCACCCCAATAAGGGAACAACTCAGAAAAAGAATGGTAAAAGCGTCAGAGAGGGAATAAAAGCAGGTGGAATTATGGCGAATAAAACCTGCCTTTTCATCCAGATGCTGCTGAGGATATCATTCGTCATTTTTTTTCCCCAGAAAAATTAAAGAATTGTCTGCTCTATTCACACACGTGCTCAAGATGCCTTCTGAAAAGATGAACTGGGACATTTATTTCTTTGAAAGAAAAATGAAGGCGGGGAATCGCTATCAAAACGAAACGCAACCCAACCAGCGCAGCAGACTTTGAGAACAGCAGCTAAACCAAGATGAACTAATGCCAAAGCGGGGTGCAACTAATGAAACCCAGTAACATCATACAACCCCCCCAAAAAACACCACCTAACGAAACAAGGGAAAACAGTAACACAGAGAATTAATAGTTTATACGATGCAGCAAAAGAGAAGAATTAAAAAAGGACAACCGTGACCATCCTGAGGACCAGAATGACCACAGTATCTGTCCGGTCTTGGACAGATACCAGGGATCAGGGATCACCATTTCCAAAACAAAAGCTTTGCAAACAGGGAAAAGAATAGAAAGGGGAAACGCAGGGATTGTACTGTTCAATTGCCCGGCCTCATTCAAGGAATTTCACAGGGGCTCCAGACAACGCCATCGCCGGGTTGGCAACCCTTCCGCCATCTTTTCTTCTTTCCAGAACAAACCCATCGTCATAGAATCGCTGCACAGATTCTGTTCATTGGGAGCGCTAGAAACTGTCTGTCCGGAAGCACTGAGATTCTGGGTCTGCCTCCGTTGATTCAACAGGAAAGCAATTATGAAACGTGGAAGGGGGGGGTAACTTTTAAAATTGGCAGATCTGCCGTGCCAGGGGAGCATTGTTGCGGCGTGATTTAGGGACCATTCGCGTCTCTCATCCATGAGCGAGTCCTTCTGTATCCCAACAACCCAGCCTTAAAAGATTAGAAAGAAGCAAACCCAGAAGAACACCTCACGTTGCGCAAGGTAACTCACAGATGTTCGCAAGAAACGCAAGAGAGTCCGCGCTGATGGTCTTACTCTTCTCTTTCCTTCCCTTCCCTTTTTCCCCACAGGGTTAATCCAGTTCTCTCATCCATGGCTCCCTCCTCTCTGCACAGTCAGGAATTGCCCAGCCAGAACAGTCTGCAGTAAATAGCCCCGTGCACAAGACAATCGACTCTCTTTATCTGAGCCACAAGGCAAAACGCAGCACATTACGGACTTTAATATTCTCAGGAGCTGTGTGGTGTGTGTTCATGGGGACAAGAGAAGGGAGTGAGAAAGAGAATCACAGAATCATAGCATTGTAGAGTTGGAAGGGTCCTATAAGGTCATCAAGTCCAACCCCCTGCTCAATGCAGGAATCCACCCTAAAGCATCCCTGACAGGTGGTTGTCCAGCTGCCTCTTGAAGGCCTCTAGGGTGGGAGAGCCCACCACCTCCCTAGGTCATTGGTTCCATTGCCATACTGCTCTAACAATCAGGAAGTTTTTTTCTGATCTCCATCCGGAATCTGGCTTCCTGTCACTTGAGCCCGTTATTCCGTGTCCTGCACTCTGGGAGGATCAAGAAGAGATCCTGGCCCTCCTCTGTGTGACAACCTTTGAAGTATTTGAAGAGTGCTATCATGTCTCCCCTCCATCTCCTCTTCTCCAGGCTGAACATGCCCAGTTCTTTCAGTCTCTCCTCATAGGGCTTTGTTTCCAGACCCCTGATCATCCTAGTTGCCCTCCTCTGAACACGCTCCAGCTTATCTGCGTCCTTCTTGAATTGTGGTGCCCAGAACTGGATGCAATACTCAAGATGAGGCCTAACCAGGGCCAAATAGAGACGAACCGGTACCTCACGCGATTTGGAATAATATTTCAGGTTACGGGTGGCCACATAATAAGCCCAAGTTACATGCTGATTTAAGATTTGGAATGTATGTTATTGGAACACTGGTACTTCATTATGTCTAATAAACAGACTCCTGTAGACTTTAACCTATCGAGCTAGCAACGGATGTGGACGTAATGGAGACGGAAACAGATTCGCAGCAGACAGGAACCGATCATCTTTTCATTAGAATTTACATTTTTAAAAAAATAGGACAGAAGGCAGTGGGTGGAGGTTTCTTTTTTAATCCTGCCAAGAAGCAAGTCTCCTCGTATGCACCGAGACTTCCTCGATGACTTAGAAATGCTTCCATTTCTCGGCCTAGACCTCGTTCTTTTCTGCGACTTGCCTCCGCTCCCAATGGCTGCTACGAATCTCACTGCCCATGGGAATTGTCTCCCTGGCTACAGATACCAGAGCCACCAGTACACTGCCTATCGCCCTGGGTGAGATGGCTTCCTGGTTAACCTACGGGCCTGCTCCAACTGATTTCGGTGTCCCATGTCAGTTTCCTAGAACGGGGGCTTGCCTGAGGGACCAGACGCTGGGGGAATCAGAATTAGATTCTCACCCTGCGTAGGTTTTTATTTTTGTCCCACTGGACCTGGAACTTCTGTCTAGCCCATAACAACGAGATGGTATCCAATGGTTTTGACTCCTTACTTGGTGCAAACAGAAGAACAGGGTGAACAATGGTTAGCGTACAGACTGCTCATTTAAGAAGTACCCAAACCCTAGCGACCTTGGCTGACCACAAGCCTCCTGCCACGCTGCTCTGTCCCGTGTGTAACAAGGGACAGTGACGCTTCCCCTCCCAAAGTGGGTATAAGAAAGAGAATGTGGGGAGCACACGGAATGGAGCACACGGAATGGGGCTCACAGAAACAACACTCGTCCCACGAGGAAAAGATGGGAAAGCCCTGGAAGAAAGGAATTTACGCATCTGAGACCAAGGTCTGACTCCTACGCACCCCCCAAACTGAACCCAGTTAGGACAGGATTTGAGAGAGAAAGGTTATCGTGCAGTACCGAGAGGAAAATATTGCCCTCTTTGTAATCTCTATTAATATCCAGAGCAGGCTCCGGAACGTGCTCTGAAATTTGTGGGCTGGGCTTTTTACTCTCCATTAACTTTAATCCTCTGCTAAAATTTTAGAAGACAGTGCTAGTTTTTCCAAGCTGCTAGGCTTCTCCCGTGTACTCCTAACCACCAAACAACACACTTTAAATGAAATAAGATTCTTTCATTTCTATTATTTTTATGACACACACACAGAGAGAGAGAGAGAGAGAGAGAGAGAGAGAGAGAGAGAGGGATGGCTTTGCATTGGGCCTGTTCAGATGACACACTAAACCATGGTTAGGCCATTAACCCTTTTGAAGTACATGGTTAGTATGATTAAACCATGGTTATGTAACCACCATGGTTAGGAATGGTTCACACGACATGCCAAGTATGGCTTAATGAACCAGGGTGAGAAAAAACAGCATTCCGGAGAATCGCTCCATCCTTCGCAGGAGTGGATTAACTAACCACCTTCTTGTGAAGTACAAACCTGGGATCATGGTTTAATGGACCCCAACAAGCCAGGATTTGTAAACCAGCTTTAAACCAGAGTTTGGGGGTGGGGTCCTGACCCATTGAGGATTCGGTCATCCCAATGGTTCAGGAGATAGGGCACGAGATAAGGCAGCTACTGGTGTGGATGTAGGGTGGAGAATGTTCAGGACCCTGGACAGCATTGCAGGTTCTGGCCTAGAGATACTTGGATGAAATTCAGGACCACGGCTAGCAATCCTGCAGCAAAAGAGATCACTTGCCCCAGCACCGGCTGGAAGCAATTGCCCCAGAGAGTCCTCCTGGGCATCTCTGTCCCTCAAGGGCTGCCTCTCTTAAAGAGCTAGCACTTCCCCACAGCTGCTGGCTTCTTCTGGAGGCGTGGATCAAGCTGGGGAACGCACCGTAGGGCCTTCTTGATCACTGAAAGAGTCTGAGATCCATCCCTGAAGGCAGTAGCATTTCCCCAGGATTTAGTGGATGAGATGAAGAATCCAAACTGCCTACCTGCCAAGGTGTAGGGAGTATGTCTAACTCCTTCTCAAAGCTGCGGCTGGCAGAGAATTTAGTCTCCGAAGCTTCTCCGTCTAGGGCCCTGACAGCTGGCTTATAAATTGGTATAAATCTCTGCATTGTTGTTGTTGTTGTTGTTGTTGTTGTTGTTATTATTATTATTATTATTTATATAGCACCATCAATGTACATGGTGCTGTACAGAGTAAAACAGTAAATAGCAAGACCCTGCCGCATAGGCTTACATTCTAATAAAATCATAATAAAACAATAAGGAGGGGAAGAGAATGCCAACAGGCACAGGGTAGGGTAAAACTAACAGTATAAAGTCAGAACAAAATCAAGTTTTAAAAGCTTTAGGAAAAAGAAAAGTTTTTAGCTGAGCTTTAAAAGCTGCGGTTGAACTTGTAGTTCTCAAATGTTCTGGAAGAGCGTTCCAGGCTTAAGGGGCAGCCGAAGAAAATGGACGAAGCCGAGCAAGGGAAGTAGAGACCCTTGGGCAGGCGAGAAACATGGCATCAGAGGAGCGAAGAGCACGAGCGGGGCAATAGTGTGAGATGAGAGAGGAGAGATAGGAAGGAGCTAGACAGTGAAAAGCTTTGTAGGTCAACAGGAGATGTTTATATTGGATTCTGAAGTGAATTGGAAGCCAATGAAGAGATTTCAGAAGTGGAGTTACATGGTCAGAGCGGTGAGCCAAGAAGATGATCTTAGCAGCAGAGTGGTGAACAGAAACCAACGGACTGATGTGAGAAGAAGGAAGGCCAGTGAGAAGAAGGTTGCAGTAGTCCAACCGAGAAATAACCAATGCATGAACAAGAGTCTTGGCAGAAGAGACAGACAAAAATGATCGAATCTTGGCAATATTATACAGGAAAAAACGACAGGATTTAGCTACTGCCTCGATATGAGGAATAAAGGAGAGCGAGGAATCAATTGTTGCTTCTTTGTATCCTGGTTGTGATTTTAGATTGTGGTTTGTTTCATACCCTGAATTGTACTAGATGGTTTTAAGTGTTGTGACCCGCCCAGAGAGCTTCGGCTATTGGGCGGTACAGTCATGCAATAAATAAAATAAATCGGTGGTTCTGACCGGATTCTGCATGATTCCGTCCCTGCTGGTTTCTGAAGCAGAAAAGCTCATTATCGCCAGGAACGCTGGAAAAGCACCTCCCAATTAAAAAGCACTAAGAATCGCTTCGTCTCCACCTCGTAGAGTTGCGATCGGTACAGGTTATAATCCTAGCTTTGAACGGCTTTTCTGACTGCAAGCTGTCTAGGTAATTACTAGGCAGTCTTAGCATTACCATTGAACTCTGTCCCTTTCTCATCTCGCTGGCTGACCACTGTTTGTTATGAATCCAGCTACTAATAATATATTAACACACAGGCTTAATACACAGTAATATGTTTGCATTTAAACTGTACTGCACTCTGCACTCTTAAGTGTAGGAAAGTACTAAGAAAGGAACCAGCAGTCACACCGGAAATAGGCTATTATGCTCACGGAGGCCACCCAGAAGGACAGCGAGAGCTATTTAGTAACTCGGGCAAATAAAATTGCTTCGGTTTTGAGTGGCAACCGGGTAACGTCGGAGGATCTTCCTCGAACACCCCCGGGCGGCAATGACACCAAGTGAACAAAAACTGCGCTTCAAAAGGAAAGGAAAGGAACCTCTCGTGCAAGCACTGAATCATTACTGACTCTTGGAGGGACGCCAGCTTTCGCTGATGTTTTCTTGGCAGGCCTTATAGCGGGGTGGTTTGCCGTTGCCTTCCCCGGCCGTGATTACCTTTCCCCCAGCTAGCTAGGTACTCATTTTACCGACCTCGGGAGGATGGAAGGCTGAGTCGACTGCCTGAAACCAGCTTCCGCTGGGATCAAACTCAGGCCGTGGGGAGAGTTTTCAGCTGCAGAAACTGCTGCTTTACCGCTCTGCGCCACACGAGGCTTCAAAAGCAAGTAGGCTAAATGGAAGAGTTGCTGGAGGCAACCCACTCGGACTGTTCAGGATGGCACCTAGAGAAACCGAGAGCTGTCTGGGGAAAGGGGAGAGGAACCCAAAGGAGGACAATGGGAGGAACATTTTACATCCAGTGGAATGGAAAGAAATTTGACTCTGGGATCCGTGCAGGCTTCAGGATGGGAGGGCCCCTTGGACAAAACACTGTCTATGGGCTCCCCTCCCTCGTGGAGTCTACCTTCTCACTGCCATGGTCACCTCCTGCCACGATCTCTCCTCAATTGTCCCAGAGTGCAGGACACGGAGTAATGTGCTCAAGTTACAGGGAGCCAGATTCCGGCTGGACATCAGGAAAAACGTCTGGACTGTTAGAGTGGTATGACAATGGATCCAGTGACCTAGGGAGGTTGTGGGCTCTCCCACCCTGGAGGCTCTCAAGAGGCAGCTGGACAACCATCTGTCAGGGATGATTTAGGGTGGAGTCCTGCATTGAGCAGTGGGTTGGACTTGATGGCCTTATAGGCCCCTTCCAACTCTACTATTCTATGATTCTTTGATAAGGTGTGGTGATGGCCCCTAGCTCAGATGAGCTAGGATCAAAGAAACTCTTGAAGGGACAGACACAAATCCATGGCTATTAGCCATCATAGCAACATGGAACCTCCATGTTCAGAGATGAAGTATCTCAGAATATCACTCGAAGGAGCAGTGCTGTTTTTCCTTCCTTTCTTTAACTGTTTGTTTGTTTTTGATAAGGGAAGCAAACATGGGAAAGTTACCAGTGAAAGGTATTGACCCAGTACAGATGCCACCCTAAGCCACAATAGTTAAGCATTTAGAGCTAAACCTTATGGCTTAGCTTGTTGTGAGAACCATTCCTAACCATGGTGGCTCCATAACCACGGTTTTAACACACTCAGTAACCATTTGCTGCAAACAGGTTAGCGGCCTAACCGTGGCTTCGTGTGTCGTCTGAACAGGCCCACGATCTGGATGCCTGCTGCAAACCTCACAACTGTGCAACGAAAACCTCGCCTGGAAGTGCTCAGGGCCTGAGCACTCATGGAGAATGCTCAATACACATTTCCTGCCTGCAGGCTGTTCTCAATTTGGCCATCTCCTGGCTTTACCTAATTCTGGAGAGGGCTCATTGATACAAGAGCTTATGTGTGGCTGTCCTTTCTCATAACCCGGCCCTGTTCTGTTATCAGCCCTCTCCATGCAGCCTTCAGCGAGGTCACATAAACGGAGGCCAGGCGTTGTCAAGATGTTCTGTCCTCCGGAAACGCCGTCTCCCCAGAGAGAAATATTCTTTTGAGTTTCACTGTTGCTCAAACAGCATCAGCATTTCAGGAGGAGAGAGAAAAAAAGTCCTTAAAAAGCGAACAAGGAGGCACAGATCATATTATATATCTTCTCTGGAAAAATGCTGTGGTTCAGAAAGGCAGTTGGAGATCCATAAATGTGGTCATAGAAAGTTTAAAAGCACACACACGCACACCAAAAGGTTCCCTAAGACTACAATGCTTCAACAATACACACTTGTCCTGGCACGAGTAAAATGTAACAAAAAGCAAAGCGTGGAAGACAGAAGCAGGGCAGCGGAGGACAAAGCAAAATGTGGGTTCTTGCATTGAGCAAGGGGTTGGACTTGATGGCCTTATAGGCCCCTTCCAACTCTACGATTCTAAGATTCTATGAAAAGATAGAGACATAAAATGGTCCCAATGGTGGCACATGCAGCCTTCTATGTATTCCATGTGGGAAAGAACTCTTAAATTGCACTGAGGTGGGTCCCAGGAACAGGCTCTGTAACTCATGGAGCGGGGTCATGGCCTAGAATTGGGAGCCCTTGAAGACTGAGTTTTCCAGCAATAGCGCCCATGAGAACCGGTATCTAGACCTTCACAAGAACCCACACCATCTCCACCCAATCCCCATGAGGCACTGCTGCCCTCTGACTCTGAGGACTGGACCTCAGACTCCTCCAGGGATCAGGAAGACCCTGGAGAGCATTCCTCAACCACCTGGATCAGACCAAGGGTCCATTTAGTCCAGAACTCTGTTCACACAGTGGCCAATCAGCTGTTGACCAGGGACCAACAAACCAGGACAAGGTGCAGCAACACCCTCCCACCCAAGTTCCCCAACAACTACTGTATACAGGCTTACCGCCTCTGATACTGGAGGTAACACAGAGCCGTCAGGACTAGTAGCCATGGATAGCCTTCTCCTCCTTACTCCTCAGAATCTCACCAAAGGAAGACAACTACTACGGGGCCCTTTAAAAAAAACAGATGCAACATTTGAACGGGTGGAGCTTCCAAAAGGACTCTTCTGGAGAGTCTATAAATGTCTGCCCATCATTCTAGGCCAGCGCTGGGCTCACTTGTCTTCATCTTAGCTGCAGGATTGCTCTCCAAGGTCCTGAATTCGAGCCCGTGATCCTAAAGTCGGCCCTTGCCAATTTGTCCAGGGTTATGAAGCTGCTTCATAACCAAATCTAATTCAGCTGCCACCCAAACTCATGTCGCCTCGCTCGATCCGTTTTCTAGCAAGGCTAGAGATGTATGGCAAATTCTTCTCAGTTCATTTTTTAATCAGAATTTACCCATTTCGGTCTGAACAGTAACTCGGAACCAATCTGTGGTTGAAGTCCATACATTTCCCTTTCCAACATGTAACTCCTCTGCTGAGGGAACTGTACTGGCTGCCTATTCGCTACCGGGCCAGGTTGAAGGTTCTGGTACTTGTGTACAAAGCCCTAAACAACTTGGGACCAGGATACCTGAGAGAGAGCGCCTTCTCCCCTACCAACCTGCCCAGTCACTGAGGTCATCCGAGGGCCTGCTCCTGGGGGTCCCACATAGACCCATCCTCCAATTGGAGTCCACCAGGGGAAGAGCCTTCAGCGTGGTGGCCCCCCTCCTGTGGAATTCCCTGCCTCTGGAGGTCAGGTGCCAACTTTGTACTCCTTTCGGCGCCTCCTGAAAACATCTTTATTCCAAGAAGCCTTTCCTTAATATGCAGCCAGGAGTCACTGTATCTGCTTCTTTTTATTTTCATTTTATCTTGTGCAGCACTCCAAAATTTTCAATGGGGAGCAGTATATAAATATTGTAAATAAATAATAAATAATAATAATTTCCGGGCTTGCAATGTGATTTGCAACCTCCACCACACATTAAAAAAAAAAAAGTGCATTCAACAACATGGGTTCATTTGAAAAATGTAATTGGGGGAAAAATGAGGACTTTTGAAAAATGTATACACATGAAAAATATGGACTTTTGAAAAATATACACATGAAAAATATGGACTTTTTAAAAAACACACATGAAAAAATTTACTTTTGAAAAATATACGGATGGAAAAAGGTGTACTTTTGAAAAATATACACAAATGCACTTTAATCAATGGGAGAAGAATACGTACATTTCAAAGATGCACACAACTGAGGCTTACAACTGGAAAAATACACATGAAGATATGGACATATATTTATGTGAGAAAGGATGAATAAAGCTCACAAACGTCAATGTAGCATCTGTAGAGTTTCAGTTTGTTCACTTTTTCCCCGATTCGCACATCCTTAAAAAATGATGGAAGCTGAGGCGGAATCTCCAAAATCTCAAGTTGAAAGGATCTCAGACAGAAAGGATGGGAAAGGCCTTTGTCAGTCAAGGCCTTGGAAAACGACTGCCAGATATAGCCCACTCATTTGGAGGGAGGGACAACTCATGGCCCTCCAGACAGTCATATCTGAAAGACATACCTTTGTGCCTAGTCTGGAAACTTCAACTAGTTCAAAATATGGCAGCCAGGCTGGTCAACGGTACACCTAGGCGTGACCACATTACACCAGTTTTAAAATCTCTTCACTGGCTGCCGATTAGTTTCCGAGCAAAGTATAAAGTGCTGGTTATTTCCTTTAAAGCCCTACATAGTTTGGGTCCAGGCTACCTGTGGGATCGCCTTCTCCCATACAATCCACCCCGCACACTCAGGTCCTCTGGGAAGAATCTACTTCAGCTAGCAAAAACTAGATTAACAACTGTTACCCAGAGGACCTTCTCTTCTGCTGCTCCCAGACTGTGGAACGGCCTGCCGGAGGAGATTCATCAACTTAACAGTCTACTAGCATTCAAGAAAGCTATAAAGACTGATCTCTTCCGGCAGGCCTATGAAGTGGGATTTTAAGATGTTTTTAGGATGCTTTAAAAATGTATATTATGTTTTAATTCAGTTTTATGTATTTTATCATTTATTGTTGTTCCCTGCCTCGATCAAAATGGAGAGGCGGGTTATTATTATTATTATTATTATTATTATTATTATTATTATTATTATTATTATACATTCTTAAGGACTCCTTCTTTGGTTCTACCCCTTGCTGTTTGGCTTTCTTTGCATACCTCCAGATAATTTAGCTTACAACTCCCATGATCTCTCACCATTGGCCATGCTGGCCAAAACATCTGGAAGACCACAAAGTTGCCCATCTCCTTCGCTTCCTGTCCAGATGCCCCCCAACTCAGTTGACCATGCTGCTTTATATCGATAACACACTAAGCCATGGTGGGTAAGCCTTTTAAGCTAAACATTATGGCTTAGCATGTCATGCGAACCACTCCTAACCATGGCGCGGCTACATAGAATCACAGAATAGCAGAGTTGGAAGGGGGCTACAAGGCCATCGAGTCCAACACCCTGCTCAATGCAGGAATCCACCCTAAAGCATCCTGACACGCGAAGTCTGGGCTTGGCACCATACAGTGTTAAACTCTCCCAGTTGTATGTTTCAATGACATCATCTGCCGAGCTCAAAGATCGCCCGAGCCCAGATATATATCAAGAGACCTTGTAACGCTCACTCCACTGACGTCACCGCAACTCTGAGCAGCGCGGAGAGGCGCCCATTTGTTTTCTCTGTGAAGGAGGCGTCATAACTCACTCCTTCAGAGACCTGCAATTAACACTTGCTGTACTCCAATGTTCGTTTGGTCCAGAGAACTGACCAAATTCACACTCCCTGGACTAAGAAGCAGATAGGGACCAGAGTTACGCTTCGGATCATGCATTTTCCAAATTTGCCTGTGCAGTTCTCAACCCAAAATACGGTGTCCCCAAATGTGTACATTAGGTAAAGTTGCAAACAAAACTATGTGTAGTAGGGGAAATTGAGCACCAAAAATAATGCCATTTTTGGTGAATGCATTTCTTTCTTTCCTTTTTTTAAAAAATTCACAGACTGATGCAGAAGTTGAATGGAACAGTTACAGACCTAAGTCTGAATTACCTGCAAAACTACCATGGACTGATTTGTCAATCCTGACTCCAAAGCCTCCTTTAATAGACTGAAAACAGTCTGGGATAATCTTCCCGGTGTATTTAAGGTTCAAGGACAAAACAGGATGGGGTGAAGAGGAAAAAGGACCAGTTTCATATACTAAAGACCAACAAGTTTATCAAGGCTTCCATGAACTGGAATCTGCTTCATCAGAAAGCTTTGATCCCAATAAATCCTTCAGATGCAATCATCCTTTTGCTGCAATAGACTAACATCTCTACATATCTAGGGGGGTTGTACAGGTTTCTAGTCCTCATGATTTTGTGTCACAACCTAGACCACTGAATAATCTCTTTCTGAGCGGGCATCTTCAGAAAGAAAGCAGGAGACAGCAGTGACCTAAGTCACCCAAATTACCTTGTGTATGCCTTCCCTGTCTTGCACCCTCCAGATCTGTTGCATTTTGGACTACAGCTCCCATCACCCTTGATCCCTGACCATGTTGGCTGGGACTGATGCAAGTTACAGTCCAAAACATCTGGAGGGCAACAGCTTGGGGAAGGCGGACCCGTAGGAATTGCTCCAAGATCCGGTCTCAGTAAAATTGACATGACGGGACGCAAGTTCTGCCACGCACAGATCCCTTCACGCGCAGAACTTTATCGAAAGACCGGTTCAAGTGTCGATTTGGTTTATGGATGCTTCTATCTCATATCAGCTATGAGATAGTAGGGAATGCTACCTCCAACTTCCTCTTATGATGCATCCATAAACTGACTGAAACCGATAAGATATGCAAGAGGGACTTTCTGGTCTGCACTGGATAATTAACGAAACGAAACAAACCTTTTTTTAAAAAAAGTGTTTTCGGCTACAGTTTTGATAAAATTCTTCATCCCACTTCTCAAAGACCTTTGAGGTTGAAACACATATGGAACAGGTGGATGTACTAATATAGCCTACTATATGACTATTAGAGAGAGAAAATAAAGTAAGGTCACTATTTTTGTGCACTGTTTAGTTTCTATTTGGGTATAATTTTATATGGTTTGTTACATCATTCAATTTTTACAATTCCTTTTTACATTTCGTAGTATGGATTAATTATTTTATCAGACTTTATTAAGTTTATTTTAGGGTAGCTCCATGTGAATTTCGTACTTTACAGGTCCTCCTAAACCCATTTTTTTCTTTGTGTGTTGACTTTGGTTTAAGTTAAGACCTTTATTAATAATTGGAATTGCTTCAAGAACCAGCCTTTCTCAGTAAAATTGATACTCAAAGTCTTGAGTCAATCCTCTTCCTATTTGCTCCTATTACATTTCATGCTACTTTAATAACAGGTTTCTGAAGTCAAACTAACAATGCCCGCCCCCCTTGCTCAATAAAATACAAACAAACCCACGATGGAAACTCATTTGTTACAGAACTGAATTTGTATGTAAAATTGACAAGGCTATTAAACACACACACACACACACATCTCATTGGTATAAGGTCATTGACTGACTTACACTGATACAACTCTTCCATCTGTAAATCATTACATACTTTTTGGACACATTTAGTTCAAATTGCTGTTTTCTATCATAGAATCATATGAGTTGGAAGGGGCCTACAAGGCCATCGAGTCCAACCCCCTGCTCAATGAAGGAATCCACCTTAAAGCATCCCTGACAGATGGTTGTCCAGCTGCCTCTTGAATGCCCCTAGTGTGGGAGAGCCCACCACCTCCCTAGGTCACTGATTCTATTGTCGTACTGCTCTAACAGTCAGGAAGTTTTTCCTGATGTCCAGCCGGAATCTGGCTTCCTGTAACTTGAGCCCGTTATTCCGTGTCCTGTCTCTGGGATGATCATAGAATCCTAGAATAGTAGAGTTGGAAGGGGCCTATAAGGCCATTGAGTCCAACCCTCCACTCAATGCAGAAATCCACCTTAAAACATCCCTGACAGATGGTTGTCCAGCTGCCTCTTGAATGCCCCTAGTGTGGGAGAGCCCACAACCTCCCTAGGAAATTGGTTCCACTGTCGTACTGCTCTAACAGTCAGGCTGTTTTTCCTGATGTCCAGCCGGAATCTGGCTTCCTGTCCCTTGAGCCCATTATTCCGTGTCCTGCACTCTGGGAGGATCGAGTAGAGATCCTGGCCCTCCTCTGTGTGACAACCTTTCAAGTCTTTGAAGAGTGCTCTCATGTCTCCCCTCAATCTTCTCTTCTCCAGGCTATCCATGCAAAGATACTTGTGAAGGGTTCTAGGAAAGATATAGCAGGCTTTTTAGAATACAACGTATTTTCTACATAAAGGGGTTTTGTTTTGTTTTGGTTGTTTTACGTTTCTAGTCCTCATCGTCAAAAAGAAAGACAGACTAAGACGAACCTAAAGGGAACGCAGAACTGTTTCTGCTTGTCCAGTTGCTTCCCCCTTGCTGTATGTGATCGGTGCTCACCCAGCATGTCCCAACCTTCATAACCTACTTAAGCAAAGTGGGTGAACCGTGCTGCCCCAAAGGCATGTATTATACATTCCTTACCAAGCAACCAAGAGCCTTCTGTTGTCACTATGAATCTGAGTCAACCATAAATCCTAAGAATGGGACGATACCATAGAACCCGCTCCACCTTGTTTGATATGCACCGTTTAAGTGGACTTTGCCCTATTAATCCGCAACAAACCATGAAATTTTATATTTTTCACCATGACCAAGCCATGAAATTTGCCAACCTTCCGTCCGTGATTTACACGGGGACACCGTCCTCAGGACGGCGATGCTTTTTAACTAAACAACCACTGAAAAGGGCTCTCCCGTCTCTCTCCCTCCCTCCTCGGCCCCCCAACTGAATGAAGAATTTCCCTATAATTAAAGTACGAATTGTTAAGTGCTGGCAGTAAAAGTTTACAGCCCTGCTTGACAGTCACAAAGATAAGCCAGTTAAAAAAAAAAAATTCCCAGGATGCCTTGCCTTTGCCTGCACGTTCCCACGTTGCCTAACAATAGGGTTATATCTCTCAGCATCACGAAATCAATCTCAGATTAGGTAATGAAATATGCACCAGTCTCTCTCTCTCTCTCTCTCTCTCTCTTTCCCCCCCCTCTCCCCTGAACCCTTTTGACAAATCACACACAATCCTAAATCTTCATAAATCACGATTAAAGACAAGTGTATCATCACCAACGCATATATCTTCCCATGCCTGACCCAGAGACTAATGAGAAAAGGCCTCGACTATCTCCTCTGATTAATTAATTCAAAATGTCTGCTGTTATTCAAATGTGAGGCTGGTATTATTTGAATAACACTTGACAGCAGTGCCTGAAGATATCATTTCTGATTTGTGAAGCTGCTGCGGCATAACTGATGATAGTTTATGAAAATGTTCCATCCGAGATGCTTTTCTGGCCGCTAGTGTGGGAGATTTTTTTTCCCCTCTCTCCCACCGCCGTCACACAACACCTTGCTGTCGAGACACCAGAAGTTCTTAACGTCGTCAAATACGTCCAAAGTCTGTAACACTGCAAGGGACTTTGGTATCCACAATTGCTCAGGTCGTCACTTCCCAGTTCCCAAACGCCGTTTCGTTAGAGCAGAGCGTTCCAAACTTTTCATGTTGGCGACACACTTTTTAGACCCACATCATTTCGCGACACAGTAATTCAGTTTTACTAGCAAACTGGAGGTTAAACTAACCCCTTATAAGAGATACGCACACAGACATAAATTGTAATAACGAAATGTACGGGGACACAACGTATCTCATGGAAACCTTTCATTTATATTTTTAAAATTAATAATAATAATAATAATAATAATAATAATAATAATAATACTTTATTTCTCATCCTCCTCTCCCTTTGGATCAAGACAGAGAACAACATTAGTACAACGATACAGTATCAACCAAATACATAAAATTAATTAAAAGAGCATATAAAATCAATACAACATCAAAATAACAACCAAGACATCTTTAAAAGTGTTGGTTTAACATTCATTTGGGGAGGCCTACGGGGAAAGGCTAGTCTTTAAAGCCGTCTTACATTCACAGAGAGAGAGAGTGTTAAGTTGTTGAATCTCCTCTGGCAGGCCGTTCCACAGTCTGGTGGCAACCGAAGAAAAGGACTTCTGGGTAACAACTGTCAACCTAGTTTTAGCTGGCTGAAGGAAGTTCTTCCCAGAGGACCTGAGTGTGTGTGGCGGATTGTACGGGAGAAGGAGATCCCGCAGGTAGCCTGGACCCAAACCATGTAGGGCTTGAAAGGTGATAACTTAACCAAAGCTTTGTACTTTGCCCGGAAACTAATTGGCAGCCAGTGGAGTGATTTTAAGTGCTTCTGGCCCATGTTCTTAACATTTTGTCTAATCGGCTGACCCAAGTTAAGGAGATTGGAGAGGCACCCTCACAGAGGTTTAATTCTGCTATTTAAAAACAAGAATCCATGTCAAGGGTGGGCTGCGTAGCGCCCCTGCCAAGGTCGCGGCCACCTCCTGGTACCCTGCCCTGACCTTGTGGTTCCTCTCCCTCACTTCCACCTACCTAGCCCTCTAGTTCTGAGCAATTGTGCAAGTTAGGACCAGAGGAAGAGGACAAGCCGAGGGGCAGGGCCCCCCAGAAGGGAGGACGACGTGGGACTGCTCGGGGCAGAGGGATCTTGATGAAGGGCCCCTCCAAGCCAGGACACAGTATAAGTGCAATAATACAATGTAATAACAAGATAGAGATGACGCCACCACCAGTAATAACAAATGAAATACGACAGAGGGAGGTCGGTCGGCCCTAGGATAAATAAGAACATCAGAAGAGCCCTACTGGATCAGGCCAACGGTCCATCTAGTCCAGCATTCTGTTGACCAGGAACCCACAAGCAGGATGTGAGTGCGACGGCACCCTCCTGCCCATGTTCCCCAGCAACTGGTGTATATAGGCTTACTGCTTCAGATACTGGAGGTAGCACAGAGCCATCAGGACTAGGAGCTATGGAGAACCTTCTCCTCCAGGAATCTGTCCAATGCCCCTCCCCCCTTTTAAAGCCATCCAAATTGGTGGCCATCACTCCACCTTGTGGAAGTGAAGTCTGTAGTTTAACTGTCCGCTGTGTGTCGTGCTGTGTGAAGAAGCCCTTCCTTTTATCTGCCCTGAATCTCCCACTAAGCTAAAACCATGGGACGACCCAGTGCTAGGAATGTCGTAAGGACGTAAGAAGAGCCCTGCTGGATCAGACCAAGGGTCCATCTAGCCCAGCACTCTGCTCACACAGGGGCCAACCAACTGTTGACCAAGAACCCATAAGCAGGACAGGAGTGTAACAGCACCCTCCTTCCCATGTTCCCCAGCAACTGGTGTCCATAGGCTTACTGCCTCTGACACGGGAGGTACCATAGAACCATCAGGACTAGCAGACATGGATCACCTTAACACCAAAGGCAAGGAATACCTTCAATGCCCACTCATCAACTTATAGCTTTCCATGTATATATACACATATACGGACGCATGGACAAGTATACAGATATGTATATATGTTGTGCGTCATGTTTACAGTATTTGCGGTGCTTACAGGGATCGATCACGATGCCTCAAAGTAAACCCACAAGACAGGGATTTTAGTCTAAAATGAACCGTATCCAACTTGAAACAGGGGTGGAAGCTGGAAATTTGTTTCTGCAGTTCATCTCCAAACAACTCGGAGATAAATGCCAAGTTCTACATTTAGGAAATAGAAACCAAATGCACAGTTACAAGATGGGGGATACTTGGGTCAGCAATACTACAAACGAGAAGGATCTTGGAATTGTTGTAGATCGCAAGCTGAATATGAGCCAACAGTGCGATATGGCTGCAAGAAAGGCAAATGCTATTTTGGGCTGCATTCATAGAAGTAGAGCTTCCAAATCACGTGAGGTACTGGTTCCTCTCTATTCGGCCCTGGTTAGGCCTCATCTAGTGTATTGCGTCCAGTTCTGGGCTCCACAACTCAAGAAGGACACAGACAAGCTGGAGCGTGTTCAGAGGAGGGCAACCAGGATGATCAGGGGTCTGGAAACAAAGCCCTATGAAGAGAGACTGAAAGTACTGGGCCTGGAGAAGAGAAGGTTGAGGGGAGACATGATAGCACTCTTCAAATATTTAAAAGGTTGTCACACGGAGGAGGGCCAGGATCTCTTCTCGATCCTCCCAGAGTGCAGGACACAGAATAATGGGCTCAAGTTAAAGGAAGCCAGATTCCGGCTGGACATCAGGAAAAACTTCCTGACTGTTAGAGCAGTACGACAGTGGAACCAGTTACCTAGGGAGGTTGTGGGCTCTCCCACGCTGGAGGCCTTCAAGAGGCAGCTGGACAGCCATCTGTAAGGGATGCTTTAGGGTGGATTCCTGCATTGAGCAGGGGGTTGGACTCGATGGCCTTAGAGGCCCCTTCTAACTCTGCTATTCTATGATTCTATGAACTTTGGGGAAAGGGGTGAAAGGCACAGGCTGTTTTTTTCAACGTAATTCACTACAGGCAGCACACCCACCCCATCACTGAGATTAGTTCCCTGACCCTTAAATGTGGTGCCTATGAAAAGTGCAGATCCCTAAGACTACTCCTACCTACACCTACACACACACACACCTGCCTCAATTTTTGGTTTTATTTTGCTCGCTTGGATCTTAAAAATGCCCAGGAGAAGTTGGTCGCAGTCTCAATTGGCACCACACAAAAACGGAGCGGCGTGGCGCTTCCCTCCAGTCCAGCTGAGTTACACAAAGAACTGGATTATGGGATGGTGGTGGGTGAGGAGGCGCTGCAGGCTCTCTTAGCAACTATTTGGGCCTCCACAGAGGCCGGTCATGTCTCCTTTGAGAACTGGAGGTTTGTTTTAAAGGCAACGCAGACCATTCCTCCTAAGCTGTAACGAGGGTCTTAAAATTATACAACTTCCCTTCTTTTGTCTTATTAGAATAAGGGAGATAATCGCACCTTGGGGGAGGTTTATTCCTGATGCGTCGTACTGCCAAAAATCTGTGTGGCCAGTTAAACATTTCATTTTATTACTTTAAAAATATGTCACTCGCTTGCCGCTCTCAAAGAATTCAAACACTGCAATATCCTCTAGCAGTATAGCTACAAACACTGAGAAATAATACCCACCCGCCCGCGCCCCCCAAAAAAGGGGGGCTAGAAAGATGTGAAAGGTACAGTCTAAAACGAATATAAATCAATCATTATGACAGAAGTAGCACTTATTTGAGAGTCAGAAGTGAACAAAATATTCTGTGTCAGCAGAATGTCTCCTGTCAAAACCTGCTCTTTAAAATTTCACTACAATGTACTGAGACAAATGTCCTTTGTAACTCTGTATAGAGAAGAATGTTCTAAATCTTCATGAAACCAACGTTCTATTTTCAGGTCAAAAACGGCAACAAAAAAAGAAGAAGTGTCACGTGAGCGTCCGTCTCCCTCTGCTCTGCGTTCACAAGGCGGCCCGGTCCTACCGACGCCAAGTTCAAAGCAACGCCCCACTTCCCTCACCCGGTGCTCCGAAAGGACAAATGACATCTCTGAATGGCTGTACCGAAGGAAGTCCATGAAAGACAGATACATCGAAAGGTTTATCCCTTCCTTTGTGCATTTTGTTGAGTGAGTATTAATCTTCATGAAGGTTATGGGGACATCAGCATGAAACGGAACGTTTTTGTGCCATTTGCGTTGCGAAGAACAGCGTCAGGGCCCTTAACATTGTACCAACGGCACCCAATAAAGCTGGGATGCAAAACTGCACACACACACACACATATATAGATATATCTGGCCCACAGAGACTCTTTCGATTTATCCAGGAGATGGGACTCGGCCTACAAACCTCATGCCCCCCCACTCCGCCCTCTTATCTCCATTCTGAGCTCGGAGATAAAAGCGGAGACGCAGGATAAGTATTTATTTTTTATTTTATTTATTTTATTCTGTACGCCGCCCTGAGATCTTATTTTTATTTTATTTTTATTTTAGTTAAGCACTTTTATGCCGCCCTTCAGCCAAAAAAGGCTCTCACGGCGGCTTACAAAAGTATTTCTTGACAGTCCCTGCCCACAGGCTTACAATCTAAAAGACATGACACAAAAGGAAAGGGGATTGGGAGGGAGGAGGAGGGGGAAATTGCTATAGGGCAGGATATAAATGTTCATAGAATCATAGAATAGCAGAGTTGGAAGGGGCCTACAAGGCCATCTAGTCCAAACCCCTGCTCAATGCAGGAATCCACCCTAAAGCATCTCTGACAGATGGTTGTCCAGTTTTAAATAAATAAATTTTATTAAAACGTCTGTATCCCACCGTATTATCACTGGGATCGCAGGGTGGCGTGCAGATAAAATCAGAACAATATAAACATAGTTTATACAGCTAAACACGTATTAAATCATTAGCAATTTAAAACCGGTAGAAAATCAGGACCTGCTCCTCTGAGCATCAGTGGAGTCTTTTTCTCCACCCTCACTGACATCATCTCGAACATTGGAAGCTGCCTTAGACTAGCCCAGTATTGCAACACTGACTGGCAGCGCAACTCTCCAAGATTTCAGGTCGGGATTGGATTTAAGGCTTTCAGCAAGCACTCTCCCACTGAGTCATGGCCCCTCCCATAGCCCCCCCCCAAATGGTCACCCCTCCAAAAAAAAATCTGGTTGCCCACCCCTCTGACAGAGAGCTGAAGACATCGTCCCTCTGAAGGAGGAAGCAGTATGCAATTTTGAAACTACACAGAACTCTTCATCAAGGCAAAATACACACACATGACTTCCAAACACAGAGAGTTTTCGAGAGTCCCTTTTCCCGCAAAAGAGAGCGCCTAACGAGTGTGAAACACATTATGATTAGGCAGAGACCCATCAAATATATTAAAGGAGTTAAAGCAGGCTGTAAAGCCGTAAGGTCTTTGCAAATCTGTCACCTAATACCTACTCAGACAAGGTTGCAGAGGCTTGCAACGCCAAAACGTTTTGCTATTGGGGTGCAAAAGAAGTGTCCCTGGGTGTGTGAGTTTTCTACACCTAAGATTGAGCTGTCTTTCTGTTTTGTCTGATAAAGAGCTCCGTGCAACTTGGAGGAGTGACAGACCATCCTTCATGCATGCGATGCCAAGTTCTTCTGCAGTTCATTCATGATCCCCCAAATCAGGGACATCTGAATGGAGTCAAAAGGCTTGCATACAAGAACAGAAGACAGGCTGGCAGGAGACATCGCTTTTGTTTTCCTGACCTCAGGGAAAATAAGACAAGTCATATGCCAAAGCTAACCAAAGGCCTAAATCAAATCATATGCATTGTAACCATTCAGTCTGCAGCATAAGAGATCAGTCTAAATTGAGATTTGCTTCAAAGCAAAACGTATTTACTACTGAAATGCAGGCACTGTGGCTTGCTCTCTTCATTGACTAACTCAAACACAACAGTAAGCCAAAATTCTACAGGATCCTGGTATATGCTCCGGATTGGCGTGTCATCCGAACCGGGACTCTGTCTTTTTGAGCCCCGGATAAGCCAAAATCCCCAAAACATGGTTTATTCTTCACTTGAGATTCCTGGTTTGTAAGAGGCGCAACAACTCAGGTATCCCAGCTTGAAAGTTCTAGGAAACTGACCCATTTGGACATTTGCACAGCACCGTTATGTGATGATTGGGATTTGCGTGTTCTGGGTTCCCATCAGTCAGGGACATGCATCAATCTCATCTTCCACACTAAGTAATTAATAAAAGTCGGGATGATAGCGATGATGATGACGATAATAGATCTACACAATGATTTAAGGATTTTCAGTGCTCTGCATGTTTTCACTTCAAAGGTGCAGTGAAAACAGCTTCAAAAGCCCTGTGAACTAGCAATACAAAGGACACATTTCAGAAGGAAAAACTTTATCCCAGATGACAGGTTTGAGACTCCGGAAGAGGAGAGATGTTCTCCTGCCTCCCGTCGTGAAGGTCTGAGGACAAGAGTTTGCAGGGGCCGCCGTGGCCCCTGCAAACTCTTGTCCTCAGACTTTCACGACGGGAGGCAGGAGAACTTCTCTCCTCTTCCGGAGTCTCAAACCTGTCATCCGGGATAAAGTCGGGATACTGCCCCATAGCCGAAAGCTCTCTGGGCAGTTTATTAGATTCTTAGTTGCAAAATTCTTAGTAGTACGAAGGTCAGCTAGAAAGCTGCTCACCTGCCATACACCAAGTCAGAACATTGTCTATTGAATCCAGTGCTGCCTGCTCTGACTGGCAGCAGTTCTCTGGAACCTGGGGTGGAAAAAGTTCTTTCGCATCACCCGCTACCTGGGATCCTTTTTAAGTGGGGTTGCCAAGGATGGAAGCTGGGGCTTTCTGCGTGCCAAGTAGGATGCTACCATGGAGCAATGCACACTTTGGAAACAAATAAGCAGGGATGGGTGGTGTAGTGGTTAGAGTGTTGGAAAGGGACTCAGGAGATACAGGTTGTAGGCCCTACTCAGCCATGAAGCTGAGTGACTTTGGGTCAGTCCCTGACTAGGGTGACCCTATGAAAAGGAGGACAGGGCTCCTGCATCTTTAAGTGTTGTATTGAAAAAGAAATTTCAGCAGCTGTCATTTGTACATATGGGGAACCTGGTGAAATTTCCTCTTCATCACAACAGTTAAAGCTGCCCTCTTTTAAATCTGGTCACTCTAGTATAACTCCTGCAGCTTTAACTCTTGTGATGAAGAGGGAATTTCACCATTTCACCAGGTTCTCCATATATTCAAATGACCCCTGCTGAAATCCCCTTTTCTATGCAACTGTTAAAGATACAGGAGCCCCGTCCTCCTTTTCATCTGGTCACCCTATCCCTGACCCTCTACCTAACCCACCTCGCAGGGTTTTATGAAGATAAAATGAAGAGGAGGACCATATAAGCCACCTTGGCTTTCTTGCAGGAGGAAAAAAGGTGGGATATAAATGTAATAAATAAATACCAATTAAATAAATAACAGCTCAAGGTGTGCTGCATTGCGTGGCAGTTAACTCAAACTGGGCAACCCGGCCAGAGTCGGTATCTTTAATGGGTTTCCTATTTGGGCATCTCTTTGGCCATCATGGGAACATATTGCTGGACTAGATGGTACCTTGGTCTGATTCAACATTATGTCAAAGAGTTGAAGGTTTGAGGCCTACAGAGGCAAAGTAATAAAGTCAGGTTTAGAGGCCTAGAGTTATTCTGTTGGGATGGGGTATCCCTGAGAGGAGTAGTTTCATTTCCCAGTTAAGTTTCTTTCTTTCTTTCAAGGTTCAAACAATATTTTGTTTTGTTTTGTTTTGTTTTGTTTTGGGGAAAGAGGGCATAAAGACAGAGAGAGAGAGAGAGCAGGGAAAGCTGAGAGCATAAGGAAGCAGCAGCTGGAAAAGCCTAAATGCAGCTAGGGTAAAAGAACTTGCATTTTGCAACTTTTATTTTCTTTTAAAGCTTTTTTATCACTCAGCTCTATTGACTAAATGCCTTTACTTGTAATGTGGTTGTTTTAATATTCTAGTAAACTGTTGTGTTAAAGCTGACGTGTCTGCAGTGTCACTCTCCAGCCTAAACCCCATGTTATTGAGAAGGGGAAGGAAGGGGGAGTCTTAAGGAGGCAAAAGATCCTTAAGGACTTGCTCAGGGGGTCCACATCATAGAAGGGACCCTGACACGCCCTCTAACCTATATTGTACATGCTAAGTTTACAATTCTCTGCTATTAAAATAGCTTTTTTTATCATTGAAGTAAATGCATGAACATACCAAAAAGAGTGTGAAAGGACCTTTCCCCCCGCCACCCACACGAAAATAAGATCCATTTTAATCAGCCCTGCTTTCCCCAGAGATGGCAAACTCTCCCTAAGACACCATCGGCTTTTATCCTTCCGCAAAATACGACTCAGCGACAACCCTGACAATGCTACGAGCCACGACAAAATGGATTATTAATGAGAACCTGATCTCCAGAACTCTATTAATTTATGTCTTCCTGTCGGATCCCAAAGATCTATCAACCCTCTCACTCATCAGAAATGAAGAGGGGGAGGATGCTAACACAGTTCTTGGTTTGAAAGTGCTTCTTCTTCTTCTTCTTCTTCTTCTTCTTCTTCCATTATCCAAAATGGGAATGGTATTGTTCCCAATCTTCTTGGCAGGGAAAACCTCTTTATCAACTGATGGGACAGGCACTCAGCAAGAATGGGAACCATGTGTTACCATCCCCAAAATATACTGGGATAGGGTGACCATATGAAAAGGAGGACCGGGCTCCTGCATCTTTAACAATTGTATTGAAAAGGGGATTTCAGCAGGTGTCATTTGTATATAAGAAGAACCAGGTGAAATTTCCTCTTCATCACAACAGTTAAAGCTGCAGGTGCCCTGCCTTCTTTTAAATTTGGTCACTGTAGTACAGCTTTAACTGTAGTGATGAAGAGGGAATTTCACCAGGTTCTCCATATATACAAATGACACCTGCTGAAATTCCCTTTTCAATACAACTGTTAAAGATACAGGAACCCAGTCCTCCTTTTCATATGGTCACCCTACACTGGGAATAAGGAAAGAAAGGAACAAAGAATGCATAGCGTGGAGAATGTGGACATTTTTCTCCCTCTCTCAAAATACTAGAACCCAGGGTCATCCCATGAAGCTGATGGGTGGGAGATCCAGGACAAATTAAAGGAAGGACTTCTTCACACAGTGCATAGTTAAATTATGGAACTCACTACCACAAGATGTAGTGATGGCCACCAATTTGGATGGGTTTCAAAGGGGGTTGGATCAGTTCCTGGAGGCGAAGGCCCTGATGGTTGGGTGCTACCTCCAGTATTCGAGGCAGTAAGCCTGTGTGCACCAGTTGCTGGGGAACATGGCTGGGAGGGTGCTGTTGCACCATGTCCTGCTTGTTCATCCCTGGCCGATGGCTGGTTGTCCACTGTGTGAACAGAGTACTGGACTAGATGGACTTTCAGTCTGATCCAGCAGGGCTCTTCTGATGTTCTTACGTTTTTAATATTTAGATTAGCCTTCCCAAACTTGGCGGTGTCCAGATGTGTTTGGCTGGCTGGGGAATGCTCGCAGTGGTAGTCCAGCACATCTGGAACCCACCAAGTAGGGGAATTCTGGCAGCTTCCCCATCACCACCAACAACTTCAGCACTCCACCTTGAAGCATTTCTACACCTGAAAGATGGACCACTGCAGAGTTTGCCCTCTGCCTACCGAAACATGGACCACGAAATGGACTTCAAAGCGTTAATGACCGCAATTAAGGCACGACAAAATGAAAGATCCCTCGGTCAAACCCAAAAGGACGAACACAGACGGAATATAGTCTTAAGCTTTCACAACGGAGGTGGAGGCGGCTGGAGAGAAGCCCCATCTAATCTACGCTTATCATAATATTTATGAAATTTTTTAAAAAAAAACACGGAGAGAAAAAATGGCTATAATGTACTCTGGATGACCTCTGCTTTCGAAAGAGAATGAAAACAGCTTTTTGCTTTTCAATCCCCATCAAAGTGGAGTTAAAGGAGGGACAGCGTTCCCTGCTCGCTGCCATTAATCATTGCTTTCTCCAAGCAAGTGCGTATTAATTTCTGTCATCCCAAACATCATTGAGTATTGTTGCAGTGCCGTTCGCTCCTCATTCACCACCAGTTGTTACCAGTTTCCCTACACTGAGCAGAGACAGGGTGATTCGTGTGGATTTCAGTGTGAGAGGCCTTTATCCCTGGGGTGCTGACATCAATTAAGCCGTTTCAAGAAGAAATCGGAACGGGCGCGCAAAACCCTTCCCTGTAACGAGAGCTCACACCTACCATTGGCGGCTTGCCATTTTTCCAGCGCCTGCCGCTCACAGACGCTCTCTGCCTTTTCGGAATTACAGCGGGTGTTTACACATTTCATCTCCGCAGCATCTTAGCTAATTTCGGGAGATCCGAGACAGACAAGAATTTGATGGGGGCAGGGAAGGCGGTGAGGAGAAGCGTGGACCACCGCATTTCGCGCGCCGGTCAAACGCAAAGCGTCGGAGGGCCCCGAAATGGATTTAGTCATTCAAATTTGGTGTAGGTTTCGGGGAGGTCCACACACCCAAACGTTAAGATACAATCCCGACCCAAAGAAAGAGACCTGAGTGGCGCAACAGTCCAGCTGGGCTCGCAACGGAGCGAGGTTCATTTATCAAAAAATAAATACATACGTCTGGCTGGTATATGAAACGTGCAAAATTAACAAGGATTCATAGAATCATAGAATAGTAGAGTTGGAAGGGGCCCACAAGGCCATCGAGTCCAACCCCCTGCTCAATGCAGGAATCCACCCTAAAGCATCCCTGACAGGTGGTTGTTCCTACAATTAGCAATACGCTGGGCTCCGGGCACTCAATAATATTGTCATTACAATTTCTTTCCAGGGGCAGGGAGTTGCCCAGAGCAGGGGCATAGTAGAGTTCACGGAAACTCTTTCAAACCCTACCCCAAATCCACACATTGAATGACTTTAATATTGTTTGCACATTACTAAACAGTGCGTAAAGATTCATCAAACTCTCCAGCAAGGCTGTTGATTTTCCGGGTGTGTTTTTTTTCCCCTTTCCCCTCCCCTGGACCGCTTTAGATCTAATCATTCTCCTTGTTTCAGACGTTTACATCTGCTTTTAAGTTTTTATGGTTGCCTTTTGGCAGGCAGCAAAGTGGAGCTGTCGATGCCAGTGCAGAATAATGCAAGGTTTGTTATGAATTAAATATTAGAAACCTTAACACAGCGGCCAATAAGAATTATTTGCCTTATTAAAGCAGCAGAAGACGCTGATTAAATTTTCATTGCATTGCAGTCTTTCCCCCATTTCTGCTTTCAATTCATCATTCTAATGTATGAAAGCCTTGCCGAATAATGGCGTGGAGACTTAATTTCTGGAATGCAAATATGGCAAAGAAAATGCCATAAATACCCTCCCAGAAAACATTAAACAGTCAGTTCTAATTAAGTGAATACTAACTAAGTAAATATTCTCTTAAAGGGAAAAAAATATAACTCAAGGTGTCAAGAATTCCAGGAAGGAAAGCAATGGAAAAACACAACAAAATAATAACAGTAATAATAATAGCAGCCTACACTCCACCTGAATGTCAAGGAAGTCACAGAGAAGTTTTAGATATACAGACATTTATATGGAGAGACAAGACCTTGTAGGGTGATGTTTTACGTATATACAAAATGTCTGTATTCTTGTGCATGCACCTGAGCTCATACCGCATTGGTTGGTTTTTCAACAGCTGTATAGCAGAGCCAACAGGTATTAAAAATGAGCACAGTTCACTTGAATAGGACGTGCTGTTTTTATAACCATTAAATGAGATTTTTTAAAAAAAACATTTCCAAGCCTATATTTTTTTTAAATACTATAAGCAGCAATGACACTCCGTAAATGCACCAATCACAGCAGCCTGGTTGGCCTACACCTCCCACCATTTGCAGGCAGCAGAGTCATAAGCTATACTGGCTGGGAATTATGGGAGTTGTAGTCCAGTCCAACACATATGGTGGGCACCAGGTTGGGGAGGGATGAACTACAGGTTTCATAAACTCAACTGGATAGTGGTGCAGCACAGCTATATACATCTCACCCTTCTCTCACACACAAAAATATCCAAGTAATCATGTCCTACGCTGAAGGTTGTTCACATTTCTGCTTTAATGTGCGTCAGGAAGAAAATGAACTTCAAGTATCCGTTTCCCCTAGAGAAAACCTCTTCCCTGAAACTCTGCAACTAATGAAATGGGGGAATCTATAAATAGCAGCATCATTACCATGAGAGCAGTTGCTTTGTACTACTCTCTGCATCTGACCCTCCTTGCACTAATAACTACCAGCTTTCAATATAATTCCTCCATAGGATGATCAATATTAGGACACTTAAAATGTGATGTACATTTAAACAATAGCGGGTATTTACTTACTACCAGGGCTAGCTAAAAGGGAAGGAGGTGTGGAGAGAGAGAGAGAGAGAGAGAGAACACAGAGAAAGAAACATGACAGTGGTACCTTGAATTCTCTTTTCTTGGCTGGCGCTTATTAAAGAGTTTCTTATTGTCTTAAGCAAGAGAGGGATGCTATAGATCTCCTCTGATGTTAGAGACGGTGGCAGGGCGTGGGGTGGGAAAACAGGAGAGAACCACTAGAAAAATACTCCTGAAGTAATCCTCGCTGAAATGTCTTCCAAAGAAACTGATTATTATTTTTAAAAAATTTTTAAAAAAGCCTTCTCCTCTCTAACATGATCCACTGAAACATTTACTCAACACACCCTTTCCTAAACTGTTGAATAAAAAAGAAGAGTATTTAAAATTGGTAAGATGTCACAGCTTGGTAAAACACACACACACACACACGCTTCTTCTGTTTGAGAGAAGGTATCATCAGCAACAACCGATTCTTGCAAAAAAGAAGAGGAAAAAAAGGAGGAGAAAGGACGTTTAAGTAATATTTAATGTCATTGCTGGTTATAAATTAACCTGTACTCGAAAGATAACCCCGCTCAAAGATCTGGAGAGAAAAATATCCCAGCAAGAACTATTTATTAGGTGCCTATAGAATGCTCAAGCGCTCGGGATAATTTATTGATACTGAGATATTTATGTTGCCTTTCATTAAAGGTAAACATTCAGTAACGTTTGCCTCTCCCCCATTCAGAGAGCTCAAATAGTCCTGCTAATTTCATATCTCTTAAAAATAAATATGATAAAACATTCCAGTGGGTGGATGAGCTTAAAGGCTTTTATTCTCCGTGACAAAATTATTGATGACAACACATCATAAATGGCACTTACTCCGTATAAGCATGTCATGAGAAAAAAATGTAAAATATTAGAACAGTTATGCATGCAGGAACGTTTACTTTTCAAATGAAAGGAGGAGAGGAGGAACAGAGTGCTGGGGGGGGGCAGGGGGGGTACTCAAACATCCCAATATTAACTGCCAAGCTGCTAAATCAAGGGCATGTGTGAACAGGCAAAAGGGGACATCACATTTCACACATACTTAATTTGACGCATATTCCTTGCGCTCCCAGGTATTGTATAGGCAGTAAAATTTGATCAACTTCATTGAAACTACAAGACACAACCGTTTGTTGGCTGCGTGGTTGACATTCCTAAGTTTCTTCCTTCCTCCACCCACCAGCAAAAGACACTGGCTTATTTTCAAGCCATGTTTTCTCATTCGCTCTCCCAAACCTGGATTTTTCTTTAGAGATCAAAAACTCAATGGCGTTTCCACCCTGGAGTCACATGGCAGGGTCCACTTGGAAGGTCTTCCTAGTGGTGGGAAATTGTGTAAATATTCATAAGAGCCAAAAACGGTCTACGTTCTTTGAAAATAGCGGTCACTGGTGTCATAAAAGTAGGATTTGAACACTTTCTCGGCAGTGCAAGCAAGTCTTACATTATAATTTTATAATGTTATTCTGAATGGCCAATAAGGGATCACTGCCTATGTCATCCAAGTATATATATATATAAGCATAATATTATACAAAGGCATACACCAGACCAAAGAAAATAAGTGTTCAAGGAAAATGTGCAAAGATAAATACACCTTGCAAAGCATAATTAACGCTGCGCTGAAAGGCAAGGAAGCAGCTCTTGCAATTAGATGTATGGCCAACGCTAGAATCTCTAGTTGGGGGGTTTGGATCGCCCCACATGAGCAGCTCATTTTTTGCCGGCGTTTGTAAAAAAAAGAAGAAGAAAGAAAAACGGAAATCACGGCTCCGGCTTCTTGCAGTGACAGGCAGGCAGGCGCTCTGCATCCCAGCGGTTTCGCAAGTTGGAGAGTTAAATAAGGCAGGTTTTCACATGGCAAGGTACGCGGGGACACGGCAGCTCTCGCTCCGAGGCAAGTGCGGATGGCGGAGCAGGGCGGCTTCAGCGCCACTTGACAACAGCCGCGCTCCCACAATTTTAACCCTCAAATCCAATCAATCCTTGCTCTTTGCATTTCAAGCAGTTCCTGGCTGCCACCGCCTGAAGATAACTGTTTTACCACCTCTGTCATGCCTAATTAACAAGTCAGATGTACAATTTAGAAATTTTGCAATTAACCTGCTAAAATATTGCTGGAGGATGCTAATTGTTATGCCAGTTGCCATAAAAGCTCATTTGCATAACTTATGTGTGAAAAACAATTATGAGGCGCGTTTGCAGACGCGGTCCACAAACCGCTCCCAGCTACGGATGAGGAGGCCACAAAAACACTTTATTCATTGCCCACCAAAAAAAAAAACACGAAGCGAAGCGAAGGGGGGAAAAGAAGAAAAGGGAGAAAAATTAAAGAGAGAGAGAGAGAGAGAGAGAGAGAGACCCCTTTTTTGCCCCCCTTCAACAGCATCTGTTTTGCAGAGCCATATCCATAGAAAATCCCCAAATCAACAATTAGAAGCATATGTAAATGTGCGATTACAGTTCTTTTTCTTTCGCTGACAACTTCCCCCACCCCGAGCGCAAAAGAGGGGGAAAAGAGATGATAAATGTCTCGCCTCCTCCAATTCTCCGGCACCACAAAGAGGAAGTGCACGCCGCAACACCCGCCAGGCTGCCGGCCCAGCCAGCGGGCGGCCATGCCATTCCGCTCCGCTCTATCTAGCCCTTGCAGTCAGTTCACTGGGGGCCACTTTAAACAACAAAGCAGCTAAAGTCAATTGTTTCCCTTTGAAAATGGTCTTCTTCTGTTCCTGGGCTTACGTTTGCCAAGGCATTTAGAACAGGGCTTTTTTGGGGAGGGAGGTTGGGGAGGGGGGGCCGCTTGGCTGTAGAATACAGGAGGGGGAGAAGAGAATCTTTGCAAATATTTACATTCGCTCTGACCACAAGCTTATCGGCGCATGAGGCGCTGAGAAGACGACTCAGCACAACAACAAATTCCTTTCAGCTATTTCAAAGAAGAATTAAAACCCTCTCTCTATACAGATAGCTCACAGGTGTGGGGGTGTCCTGATTAAACTGTCTAAACCATCCTTCCTCAACTTGGTGCCATGTTTTGGACTACAATTCCCAGCATTCCTGGCCATGTCAGCTGGGGCAGATGGGAGCTGACGTCCAAAACTTCTGGAGGGCACCAGGTCAAGGAACGCTGATCTAGGTCCGAAATGGTACAGCCTGCCCTGCTTACACAAAACTTCCTGACTGTTAGAGCAGTACGACAATGGAACCAGTTACCTAGGGAGGTTGTGGGCTCTCCCACACTAGAGGCCTTCAAGAGGCAGCTGGACAGCCGTCGGTCAGGGATGCTTTAGGGTGGATTCCTGCAGTGAGCAGGGGGTTGGACTCGATGGCCTTGTAGGCCCCTTCCAACTCTACTATTCTATGATTCTATGGCCAACTTTCTCCCTGGCTCTCTGCCTATCAAGCACCCAAAAGGTGGTCACACAGAGGAGGGCCAGGATCTCTTCTCGATCCTCCCAGAGTGCAGGACACGGAATAACGGGCTCAAGTTAAAGGAAGCCAGATTCCAGCTGGACATCAGGAAAAACTTCCTGACTGTTAGAGCAGTACGACAATGGAACCAGTTACCTAGGGAGGTTGTGGGCTCTCCCACACTAGAGGCCTTCAAGAGGCAGCTGGACAACCATCTGTCAGGGATGCTTTAAGGTGGATTCCTGCAATGAGGAGGGGGTTGGACTCGATGGCCTTCTAGGCCCCTTCCAACTCTACTATTCTATGATTCTATGATTCTACAGCTCCCAGCCACAAAATCCGCTTCCAGATGGCACCTCGTGGGCCACCATTGTCTCTCTTTTCTTGCTCTCTGCTTCCCTGTGACTTCTCTCAAAACCATTGTACTCCTTCATAGATCTGCCATCTTGACCTTTGACCTCTCCATCCCTCTGCAGGACATACAACCAACCACTCTAGTGTCCTTTATACTACCATATACTAGAACAGGCAATTTTATTAGAGCAGCGTCCATGCAGCTCCTGGGTGGTCTCTCATCCGAGCAACTATTAGAACAAGACCTGCGTAACTTTTGCAGTAAATCTGTGTTGGGGTTGCTTCCTGCAATCTAACAGAAACGTGTGTTTTTTCCTGCCCTCCTTCAAGGAAAGAGTCAGCCCGGGACAACTTTGGACTGAACATTGCCACGGCTGAGGATTGTAACTCATGTCTCTCCAAAGCCATTACACCAAGTCCCATTATTATCATCATCATCATCATCATCATCATCAATAATAATAATATACATTGATTTAAATTAGTATCAAAGCTCAGTTGTATCATTTCTAAGCATCCAGAGTCCATTTAATGGTTTTAAAATAGTGAGTCTACTAGAGTGCACTGAAATAGCCACAGTCCATAAAATTCAGAGAAATTCCCAGTTCTTTCGACAGCTTTGCCAAAATGGCTAGAAACTCTTCCCATCTTATTTCTGATCCACATTCTACAAACGTGACCAAAACGGTGTACAAAAACCCAACGATAAATGTATTTTGTTATTTTAATATACGAATCTCTCTCTCTCTCTCAAAACAGTACAACTAAAAAATCAAGAGCACTGGGGAAGGTGAACAGCCTGCTGAGATATTAAAAAATCCAACACATCTAAATGCAGGAAGAGAGTGAGCCTGTCAGATGTCCTTAAAGACGGCATTCCACAGCCACGGTGCCACCGTCAAGAAGTCCCCGACCCTAATAAAGCCAGAAAGCAGGGCCTCAGAAACCAATTTTAGGTTCTTGAGGTAACTTAGCCTCAGGAAATTAAGGGCATTAAAGCCTTAAACCCCTAATGTTGAGAGATGGATTCAATGCGAGTGTGTACAAAAACACACACACGCTTCTTCAGAATCCACCCTTACAATTCTGTAAACTTGGACCTATAAATGAACGTCAGTTATCATTATGGAATGCTTTTTCTTGTTAAGTTTTAACCGCCCAGAGAGCTTCAGCTATTGGGTGGTATTAGGGTGACCATATGACCGGATCTGCCCGGGTTTGCCCGGGTTTTTGATGAAAAATCCAGGAGGGGGAGGGGAAATCCGGATTTATTTCCAAAGAGCAGCTCTAATGGGAATGAACAAAAATGCTTATAACTGTCATTTTTTAAGATAAAGACATGAAACCTGGCACAACGGTAGCTCTTAGGAAGGGCTTTGGTCATACCAAATTTGAAACAGATCTGTTCATCCATTGATTTTTAGGAAATTTTTAAAATTTGAGGATTTAATTCTTTTTTAAAAAAAGTTATTTTTAAAGAAAAAGAGTTGAAACTTGGCACCATGATTGCTCTTAACAAGGACTTTAGCTATGCCAAGTTTGAAACAGATCTGTCGAACCATTGAGTTTTAGGATTTTTTTTAAAGTTTGAGGTTTTAAAATTATTTTTAAAAAATAATTTTAACATGGCGACCATGTTGTCCTCCTTTTTGGTTTCCAAAATATGGTCACCCTAGGCGGTATAGAAATGCAATAAATAAATAAATAAATAAATAAAATATGGGGTTGAAAGACTGAGGTGAGCAACACTAGCATAATTAGGGTGAAGGGGGTCAAAATACAGCTTTTTTTAAAAAAAAAAAGGTGATGCTTAGAGTTTAGTACTACCACACCAACAAGCCAAGCAGACCCACACCTGGTTGAAATGTGGCCACCACTGCACCACGAGAGATGGCCGGCAGCACTGACTACTTCTCCCCCAAAATGTTAAGAGACAATTGAAAAGTTACCTAACAATCAGAGTGATTAAACAGCAGCTGTTATGATAATCAGCCCGTAAAAGGAAATTGATTTGCTTAGTGCTAGCAACTACAATATTATTAGACTCTCTGTATACTGAAAGGAAGAAATATTTCCTTTATTGAACACTAAGTGCCATAAATTCAAGTAAACTGAAATTAGTCCATGTAATACACTGACACCCAAGAATTTATGTATATACAGCCTATCATTTAATTTTCAGACATTCAATTCCTATACTTAGCCACAGTCAAAAGGTCAAGAACCAACAAGTCAATAAGTTCCCAAGGAACTTATCGATAACACGTCAGGGACCTAACAAGTGGCAAGCCAGGAAGGACTAATTCACAGCAAATTCACTTCTGCTAACGGAGGGTGAAATTCACCCCAGCACAAGGCCAAAGACCCAGCCTAGCTTCTCAGAACAAGTCCCTCAAGCCTAGACCAAAATGTCTGTATAAACACAGTAACATACAGCCTCCAGGCCTGTGTCTGGCCCAGAAAGCACTTACGAGTGCTAGTAAGTTACTACTCCACTTCTGAAATCTCTTCATCGGCTTCCAATTCACCTCAGAATCCAATATAAACTTCTCCTGTGGACCTACAAAGCTTTTCACAGTCTAGCTCCTTCCTATCTTTCCTCTCACATCTCACACTATTGCCCTGCTCGTGCTCTTCGCTCCTCTGATGCCATGTTTCTCACCTGCCCAAGGGCCTCTACTTCCCTTGCTCGGCTTCGTCCATTTTCTTCGGCTGCCCCTTACGCCTGGAACGCTCTTCCAGAACATTTGAGAACTACAAGTTCAATCGCAGTTTTTAAAGCTCAGCTAAAAACTTTTCTTTTTTCTAAAGCTTTTAGAACTTGATTTTGATCTGACTTTTATACTGTTAGTTTTACTCTCCCCTGGGCCTGTTTGGTGCATTCTCTTCCCCTTCTTATTGTGTTATTATGATTCTATTAGAATGTAAGCCTATGCGGCAGGGTCTTGCTATTTTATTGTTTTACTCTGTACAGCACCATGTACACTGATGGTGCTATATAAATAAATAAATAATAATAATAATAATAATAATAGAGAGGTTCAAAATGGACATATCCATTTGAAATAATAATAATAATAATAATAATAATAATAATAATAATAATAATAATTTTATTTCTTACCCACCTCTCCATCCTGATTGAGGCAGGAAACAACAGCAAGTATAAAATACTGATTTAAAACATAGTATACATTGTAAAAACTTCCTAAAAAAAACCCAACATCCTAAAACAATCCTAAAAACATCCTAAAATTCCAGGATAGGCCTGGAATTGGATAGGCCTGCCGGAAAGGTGTCTATCCTGACTTCTGACTGGGTTGCTAACAGCAAATCAAAGAGTCCAAAGTCCAGAGATTCGCTACTTCCTCAGACTCTACTCTCGACTTCCTCCGCTCCCAGTCCAAGCCGTGTTTCCCACAATGAGAACAACAACTTCTCCAGAGCTTGACAGAGTACATGGGACACAGCCACCATCTGTCGAATGTACACCTGCTCTCTGGTTGCGTTCCTTGCATCCATTCGCCTCTCTCCCTATTCGTCTACCCAGAACATGTATTCCTCCACATTCACTGAAGGCATGGATAGCCTTCTCCTCCAGGAATTTATCCAACCCCCTTTTAAAGCCATCCAAATGGGTGGCCATCACTAACATCTTGGGGTAGCGAATTCCATAGTTCAACTATGTGAAGAAGTCCTTCCTTTGATCCGTCCTGAATCTCCCACCGATCAGCTTCATGGGAGGACCCCATTGGGTTCGAATATTTTGAGAGAGGGAGAAAAACGTCTCCCTATAAACATTCTCCACACCGTGCATCATTTTGTACGCCTCTGTCATGTCTCTATAAGCCTCCTTTTTTTCCCAGGCTGAACAATCCCAGCTGTTGTAACCTTCCCTCCTTAGGGCAGATGCTCCAGCCCCTGGACCATTTGAGTTGCCCTTTTCTGCCCCCTCCCTGAAACCTGGCAAGAAAGCAGAGTGGGAAATAACACCCCCTCAATATTTCGAGTTCACTTTTAGTACAAGGTGTTTATCTCTGCCTCCGCCCCCCTGTCTCTTTTAAATACCTGAAGTCAACAAAGGATAGAGACACCGTGGAGAGGGACGGACAGCTCCCACTCCATTTGAATAACAAGTGAAATCCTAAAAATACCACCTCTGCATGTTATTATGGACTGTATCACTCGCTTTTATAGTGACAGGAAGACTGTGCTATAATTTTTGAGGGAAAACCCTGGCATAAAGCGCCGTAAAGCCAACTGCTCCTGTAATGAATCACCTTACCTAGCACACAATCATTTCCACAACTTTTCATGTTTGTATAATTTGTTCGAAAGCGGTAATAAATACATCCTCGAAGTCAAGTTGAGAATTGGCCTACGATCTTGGGAGACTTGTTTGAGAAGAGGGGCGATGTGGGGGATCAGAGAGCAAGACCAAAAGACCTCGGTCCCATTTTCATCGCAACGACAGCGGCGCTTACCTGGGAGCAAGTCCCATGGAATTCAGTGGAATTTGCTTTGGAGTCACGATTCCAAAATCTATAGGGTGCGCTACCTTTATCAGGCCAACTCAAAGATCACCCGAAAATGTGCAAGCTTCCAAGATCTCCAGATCTCTTCATCAGCAAGATGTTACCTAAAGGCTGCTGAAGAGTGGGCTGTAAATCCTTTAATTAATTAAATAAATAAGTTACAGCAGGTTAGCGGAGACGGCCCAGATGCTGTGGTCAGGATGTCTACACGATCAGCCTTAAGGCGATATAGAAGAGAAGGGAACTGCGGACATTCAAATTGGGTTCTGCAAGGTGAAGTGTTGTTCGTTTCAGATTTCAGTGTCTCCCATGACCCCCTGGGAAGGAGGCAGCAGCAGACAACTAACTGTACAGCCTCCATTTTTGAGAATATAAAACCTTGCTCTTAACTAAAAACTGTCTCCATTCAGTGCAAACTAGACACATTCCTTAGTTGGTGAAAAACCAAAGTAGAGATCAACTGGGCAGTCTTTATATTAACAATGCCGGAGATAAACTTCAATACTGTGCTAGGTAAAAGGGGGGAGAAAGGGGTGTCAATAGAAGCCAAATTGGGTCATTTTATCTAGTTGTTGGAGGAGATGAACCCTCAGAGAACCAAGTTCCATCTTCATTCAATGTTCAATCGCCGAAAGGATCCGAAGGGCCCTACACTCACTGGATGGAAAGGGAAAGTGTGGGATATAGCTTGCTCTGAAAAATTAACCTACCACCGCAGAGTCTCATCGGGCCAACTTAGCTATGACCCATTCAATGAAATATGGTCTCCTTTTCTGGATTACATCAATGGTACAGATGTGGCATCCAACTCTGGTTTAACAAATTTTCCTCTGACCACAATAAATTGAAGGGAACAAGCTCGGTTCGGCATCTACAGAAATCGTGTTTGTGTATTTATTAGAAACGCTGTCGGATCTGTATGTTTTTATATATATTTTTAACCTTTTTAACCACTTTGTTAAATAGAGTTTAATAAATAAATAATTTGTAAAAAAAATCTTTCTTCTTATTATTATTATGCTGTTGTTATTATTATTATTAGAGCCTGATTTGTAACATCTTGTCCAATGACGAAATCTGGAGATCACAAAAGTGTGCGCTTTTTTATTATTATTATTATTATTGTCATCTTCGTGTTAGCCTGATAACTGTATTCGACTATATGGATTTTGGATTTTTTTTCTCCTTATGGCCAACATGACTGCTTTTGTTTTATGTATAGGATTATACCATGAGGTGACCTTAGGCAAACCATACGCTCTCGGCAATACATGAGATAATACTGGATTCTCTTACAGAATTGCTAGATCAGATTATTTTTACTATGCTGTTTACTAAGTAGCTAGCAAAATTAAAACTCGACACAACACACATGCACCAAAACAAAGAAATTTTAAAGAGCAACAGTTACAACCAAATAATTAATTTTTAATTTTTGTGAACCGCCCAGAGAGCTTTGGCTATTGGGCGGTATAAAAATGTAATAAATAAATAAATAAACCAAAGCCAATGTGGTGGATTAAAAGCCGATGCCAGCACGATGCCATCAAACTCATAAACCAAAGGACATGCTGTTATATTTATATAAAAAAGAAAAGCATCTGAACACTAAAAGAAAAATAATTTTATTTATTTATTTATTACATTTATATACCACCCCATAGCCGAAGCTCTCTGGGCTGTTTACAAAAGTTAAAAACAGTAAACATTGAAAAAGTATACAAAATTTAAAAATCATCAGAAACATAAAAACAACAGTATAAAAACAACAGGGCTCCAAAAGAGCTCCTCCAGGAAAATATTCATCAGATTTGATGCCACCACCGAGAAGACCTTGTTACAGGTATCCAGCCAACTTTATGTGGTGGGTAGAACGATTATGAAGAGTATGGAGAAAGCAAGTCAAGTGCTTCAAACACTGAAAACGGAAGGCGGCATGCATATCTTGGGTGGAAAAGCCCACTGAGGATCCACACTTGTCCCTTTTTGAACAGCCGTTCAAGTTTCTGCTCGGAATCAGGGGTAATTGGTTCTTCCTCTGCCAGGAAGTGGTGATCTTTGTGGTGATCACAAAGCCGCTGCCGCCCCCCCTCCCTGAGAAATGTTCCAATTTTTTAAAAAAGAAATACACAAAAGCAAATGTTTAACTGGGTAAACATGGCAGATACCAGGAGGAGGAGGAGGAGGAGAGAAAGAAAGAAAGAAAGAAAGAAAGAAAGAAAGAAAGAAAGAGAAGAAGGAAGGAGGAAGAGGAGGAAGAGGACAAGGAGAAGGAGAAGAAGAAGACAGTCTGAAGCTATCAGGCGGGAAGTGGGAAAGGATAAACACACTGGAGTCAGAGTGAAGTACATAAATCAGTTAAAGTGAAGTGGAGCACAGCTCACCCTACGGTGGGAAAATCCACCCCCCACCTCTCCCCTGGAGTGGGAGGGTGGTGCACAGCCTATTATTAGAAGGAGCACAGTTTTATTTATTTGCCACAAAAATTAGAAGCTATGCAGGTAGGTAGAAAAATCGGCTTCCAGACTTCAGCAAGAAACCAGGTGTCAGGTCATTTAAGTGCCAATGACTATGGGGCACTTGGATTTTTACACCCCTTCATTATTAATACTGCCGCTCCTACTACTGCTACTAGCAGCCACAACAAACTACTAGATGGTTGGGTTATTGTGTGCAGCTATATAAATAGCATCACTGCACAAAATAATCCAAAGACACTGAATGTCTGGCTCCATGGATTAAAAAAAGGAATATCCCCCCCAACACACACACACACACACACTACTATTCCTTGTTTTAATAAATGGAGTCAGAAATACGGTGTCTAAGATAACCAGGCAAATAGACATGATTCTTCTCTTCTACAATTATCTTTTCCACTAGTAGTACTTTCTTCTCCTCTTTTCTGGTGGGGGGAAAACCTAGGTTATGTCACCAACTGCTAAGCGGTAGAAGATTTCACCGCATGTGCTCTCACCTACCCTTATTCCATCTTGTGTCGGCATGTGGGAAACTACACTTACATAATACAACGTAAAGCAAGGGTTATGATAACTCTACGGGCCACATGACGCACTTCATTTCACAGTTTTTCGTCGCTATTTTTTTTATCTTTCTCCCAAAATATATCTCCGTTGTTACTGCCGAGAAATTGTAGCATCATGTACCATGTGCCCCGTTTCAGCATTAGCGCTACGTCTGCCTCTACTTTCAAACTTTTCCATTTAGCCAATCACTGCCCTGGGGGGCGTGGACATCTGAGTTTCATGGCCGAGTGGGGACTAGAAACCGAATCTCCCGACTCCCAGTCCAACCACTGCACCACATTGGCTTTCTTTGGCCAGCTTCTCAGCCCAGAGACAAATTCAAGTCCCTTGGAGTTCCAAGGACCGGCAACCGTTTTGTTTATGCCTGAGGATTCCCCTTCATTGCATTGACCCTCTAACCTGCATGAATACAGCCAAGGCAGATCATAAAACAAGAATTATTCCTCTCTGAGCCTTTTTCGTTAAAGAGATTATAGCTCAGAAACGAACAGTTGCTAAACCAAAAGTTACTTCTGACAAGGGGATAATTTGTGTGGGCATTAGTCACAGTTTACTCTTACCCAAATTCAAAATGGTTTAATTTAAAACACAGCAAAAAATGTTTCTGCCCAGAAAGAAAGAAAAAAAGCAACATCGCTTTGATTAATAAGGCTTCATCAAACCATTGTACCCTACATAAAGACCCGGCACCCCAAGGTTTACTGTGACAAACTTGTGCCCATCATAGAACCAGCACCAGAAGTAGTAGCCTTTGATTTCCCTAATCTGTAGCTTAGAGGCCCCATTTACAGCTCAAATAAAATACTCAGTTGCCATTTAACAGAGTAAAATCCTAAGCTTTCTGGGATGTAAAAGGCTCCTGTACACACACAGGATTGATCCAGTATATGTCTTCCTCAAGAGGAAGAGCTTCGCTTATGGTCACTCTGCCCAAAATTTTTGGGGGGTCCCCTTTTCCCCACACACAGCACAACTCACCCCACCTGGGATGGGCTACACAACACAGCTAGATCATTGTAGGTTTTTAACCCATGGTGAGCTATGGCGCATGCCAGGTGCATGTGGCTACTATTATGAATACAAATATGCAACCCCTGTTCGGGGAGATCAGGTGTTGCAGAGTGTCGCCCAAACTCGGCTGTAGGGATGTCGGGATTGTGTGAAATCCATCCTGCAAGTGTTTCATGGATTGTGCAGTGTTCCAGCGTCCATTCATAAACGGATTCAATTTTCTTGCCCCATCATGCAGAAAAGTACGCAAATAATTCCGTAGGAACGTTCGCAACCATTTACAGAATTTATCTTACTGTGTAACGTTTCACGGATTGTCTCCCATCCCATTCGACTTTTCCCCACGTAGATCTTCCGGCGTGGCATATGTCTCAGCAGAAATTTGCGTATTTTCCTGTGAACGAATTTGCGTAAATTTCGGGGAAGTGATACAGCTAGAACTCTGCGGATTCCACAGGTCAGATTCTTAGGAATCTGAACCCATTTTAGTCCCTCTCAGATTTTTCCAGCATCCATAATTATAAGTTATGAGAGGGCTCAACAACTCACACGTAACACTAGTACCAACAGAGAGCCTCGCTATGACCAGATTCACAGCTTTTTCTAAAGGTCGAAAAGAAAAGAACAAAATTCTCCATCACCTCATAGAACTGAGGTAACCCTCCCCTCAAGAAACCCCCCATACATTCAAAGGTGTCTACACAGTTTGCCCACAGGCTTCCAAAAGCAACTGAACACACACACACACACACTTTCATGGGACGAACAAATCTCCAAAAGTGAGGAGGGTGATTTCAGAAGACCTATATTTCTTCTGAACGAGGAACATAGCAACACAGGAAACTGCCTTCAACTGAGTCTGACTGAGGTAGTCCAGTATGGTCAACACTGACTAGAGCGGCAGGCAGGCGGTTTTTTCTGGCCTATCTAGAGATAGAGCTTGGGACCTGAGCTATGGCTGCACTCTCTATATTTATTTATTTATTTATTGCATTTCTATACCGCCCAATAGCCGAAGCTCTCTGAGCGGTTCACAAAATTAAGACAATTCAAAGTATAAAACAACAGTATAAAACCATAATATAAAATGCAATATAAAAGCACAACCAAGATTAAAAAAAAACAGCAGCAATGCAAAAATACAAATTTAAATTACACATTTAGAACAGCAAATTAAAATTGATTTATAGACTGTTAAAATACTGGGAGAATAAAAAGGTCTTCAGCTGGCATCTAAAAGAATATTTATTTATTTATTTATTTATTTATTATATTTTTATACCGCTCCCATAGCCAGGGCTCTCTGGGCGGTTTACAGAAATTCTAAAATTGAGCTAAAAACAAGAATACAAAATTTAAAACTCTAAAACACAGTACATACACACATAAAGCATTAAAAACCAATTAAAAACTAAACATGTGGGTAATATAGTGTAGGTGCCAGGCGAACCTCCTTAGGGGGCTCATTCCACAGCCGGGGTGCCACAGCAGAGAAGGCCCTGCTCTTGGTAGCCACCTGCCTCCCTTCCTTTGGCAGGGGCTCACGGAGAAGGACCCCTGAGGATGACCTTAGGGTCTGGGCAAGTACATATGGGAGGAGGCGTTCCTTCAGATAGCCTGGCCCCAAGCCGTTTAGGGCTTTAAATGCTAATACCAGCACTTTGAATCGGGCCCGGACCTCTAGAGAGGCAGCAGACTTTCATTGGCTGGGTATTAAAGGTGTAACACGCACACATGCACAAAGGGTTGAACCTTCACACACTAAACAGACCCAGAAAAATAGCAAGACATTGTGTGTTCTCACATTCAACACATGGCCCAATGTTTGGGCTGAAGGGCAACGCATAAATGTATGAATAAGGTTGGTGTTTTTTTTTTAAAAAAAAAAAAAGACACCACGGGCTCATTCACATCCTTGCCTTTTTTCCTTCATTGCTTCTTTGCCTACCTACATTCCAAATGCCGCACAACCCCGAAACAAAAGAATAAAATTCTCCCCGAAACACTAAGCCATAGATGGCCGCGGAAGTCAAGATGGCCGCCCCATTGCCATGTGAGCCTCGTCAAAATGATATTGTACACCCTCACACGTGTTAATCAACATGCTTAGAGAGTCAAACTAAGTATGGCCGCCTTGAGGCCCAGCATTGGGCAAAAGGCGGGATACAAATAAATATAATAATAATAATAATAATAATAATAATAATAATAATAATAATAAACTAGGGTTAGAACGCAGACTTGCACTCGGAATTCCCTTGCTCTGAACAGATTATTTTAAAAAAACACCAAGTCAGTCCTCAACACTGCGTTTGCATTCCACTTTCACATTCCATTTCTGGCAGATAAATAAAAATGCATGGGCCAGGTAACAGCTCCTTCCTAAACTACAGGAAGTATTCATCTAAATTCCTTACCAATTCATGGGGAAACCCTCTCCCCCTCCCCGTGAGACTGAATGGGGCAGGTAAAAAAGGTTCAGGCCTAATTTACTTTTTACCTGCCGCTACTTTCATTAAGGTGAACGTATGGAATGGCGGACAGGGCTCCTGTACCTTTAACAGTTGCATAGAAAAGGGAATTTCAGCAGGGGACATTTGTCTGCATGCAGCACCTGATGAAATCTCCTCTTCATCACAACAGTTAAAGCTGCTGGAGCCCTGCCCTCTTTTGTATCTGGTCGCTCTAGCTATACTCCTGCAGCTTTAACTGTTGTGATGAAGAGGGGATTTCATCAGGTGCTGCATGCATACAAATGACACCTGCTGAAATTCCCTTTTCAATGCAACTGTTAAAGATACAGGAGCCCGGTCCTCCTTTCCATAGGGTCAGCCTGCTTTTATCCTTCTTTGTTTCAGTGGCACTCTTGAAAACAAGAAGGTACAGATCTCGGGGTGTTTGTGTGTGTATGAAAGAGAGGAAGACAAAGGAGGAGGAGGAGGAGGAGGAGGAGGAAGAAGAAGAAGAAGAAGAAGAAGAAGAAGAAGAAGAAGAAGAAGAAGAAGAAGAAGAAGAAGAAGACAAATACAAAATACTTTCTTTTCTCTCAACCAATAGTGAGAGAAACACAAAGGAATTCTTCACGTTCACTGTCTCCCATTAGATCAATTAATATTCAGAGAAAGTCTCTAACATGAAGTTTAAATAATCATAAAAAAGGGGGGAAGGAGGAGGGGTAAGAGAAGAACCACCAATGTTCTAGAAGCTTCTCTAGACCTTTCAATCAATTTTATTTATATGCAAAACCAAGAGAAACTCAGGAAAACACACACTCACACACGCACAAAGCTCTTCCTGATGCTAAAGCTCTCAATTTACTGACAGGCAAATGGCTTCATGCTGCCACTTAATCTCATTTCTTGCATAATGCCCTCTAATTAGCATATCAAAGTGAATTAATACTTCTAGGGCATTAGCAATGGGAAAAAAATCTGCTCTAGGCTTCACAATAGCAGTTAAGGAAGAGCCAAGCAATCCTCAAAAAAACCCACCCCAAACCACTTTGCATTGCAAAACTGTCCCATTTATTTATCCTCTCTCCCTCTAAACACTTTTACCGCACACTGTTTTACTACTGTTCACCAAACAAAATGATAATTGTCAAAAGTTACCAGCATCTGTAAGGGCCCCATACAGAATCTTAATTTAGATCGCATGGGAAGAAGGATCGTGAGACGGATGAATTTTGCTGCCTGATGTCTGCCAAAACGTAGAGCTAAAGGAAGTTTTATTTTATTTTTTTACAAGTGAAAGAAAGGATGAGCAATTTCAGTCCTGTCTGATGCTTGGCGCACACACACACACACACACACACACACACACACACGCACACCAACACATACGTGTGCGAAACCACCTGCTTAGCAGCAGAGGTAAGCTATACAGGTTGGAAGATAATATAAAGCGTGGCAAGAGATTGAGACCTGCGAAGACCCTCGCCTTACTGATTTGCTGGTTGAAAGACTCCCCCTTTTTTCTCCTTTATGCCAGAGTTATATTTGTCTGCAGCTAATGGTGGTGTGTGTGTTTTTTTCATTCAGCAGGGGAGGAAACACAGCTGCTTAAACCCACTGAGGTACAGCTGCAGGTGCAAGGAAAGACCGGAGCCTCCGTTCAGCAACGTTGCTGGTCTTTATCAAACCTGGTTAGCAATACACCTTGCAAGAGGCAGGGGATTAAATTGCTCCGAAATCAATGCCTGATTTCCAGCAGCAGAGGACTGCACTCTCAGAACCTATGCTCCCATCAGCAGCAAGGGAGGAGCTCTGCTCCCCTGACATCGCTACGGAGAGCAGAAGAGACCCCTCAATTATATAGCAAAATGTGTATGTGTATCTCACAGCAGCTAGAAATACCATATACAGCCTAAGCCACTCCCAGGAGCTGAGCCATAAGGGTGAAGTTTTGACGACAGAATGCCAAATTTGCAAAACTATTTATTTCTAAATCTCCCCCCTCCCCGGTTTCCCCCTCCCCCAGCGGAAAACCCGTAGCATCTTTTGAGAAAGAAAATAAGAAATTCGGAGCATTTCAGCCCCATGCTTCATTTCCCTCCATAGGCAACTGACCGTCGAAATAACGCTGTGGAAACGCGGTAATGTCCAGATGAAAAGCGTAATTTATCAATTTGGTTGATGAACCACTCCTTACCTTATTTCTCCCTTCCACCACCACTCTTTTTTTTCCCCTTTTTTTTTTTTGCAGCAATAGCAACAGCAGCGACAAACATGGACAATGCAAGGACCAACAGGAACTGAAACTGTTGACATTAACTATTGATGCAAGTTATTTACTCCATTCATACCTAAGAGATACAAATGGCCTACCAGAGGAATACAGATGTGACCAAAGGTCAGGCTAGAGGTTCAGAAAGAAAAATTGTGGGGGGGGGGGAGAAGGAGACAGAATTGTTTCATCGAAACCATGATGATCACCTGGATAAGCGAAGGGCCTTAAAAATAATTGTGTGGGGAGGGCTTCCATCAAAACGTTATCTTCATTTTGTCAACGCAACGCAACATCAATATCTCTTTCAATCAGTGATACAGAAGGGGGTAGACAGGAGGAGTAAACAACTAAAGTCTAGATTTATGTTAAGTTGTTGATACATATAAGTCATTCCTATTTATTGCCCAGCATTGGCCAAAAGGTGGGATACAAATAAAGATAATAATAATAATAATAATAATAATAATAATAATAATAATAAGCGAGCACCCATCTCCGAGGCCTGAAATGCAACACAGGCTGAGGAGCCATCAGACAGACGAAAAGTAGCCAAAATGTCCCGCGCTTACAATTAGGGGGTGTATAAAATCAAGGCGTCCAGAAGTTCGAAACACTGGTAAATTTTGTCATTACGAAGGTTCGGAGAGATGTTTCTCGAGCCGTTCGCTGTTTCAGTCGAACAGGCGTCATGGAATACTCACAGCCTGGAAATGGACGTTTCTCCTCGAGAAATGGAGTTGACAAACCTATCACATTCTCTACAGCAAAAGGCGGGTCAAGAGAACACACCTACCCGTAACGTTAATTCATTTTTATTTATTTATTTTTAATTTGATGCAAGAGAGAGAGAGAGAGAGAAAGTTCAAGCTAGAACAAACGTCTATGGAATATACCGGACGACAGCTCATAATCAGTTGGAAATGTTTTAAAATATGCAAGGCCATTTCAGTGTCAAGAAGCAAATTAAGACCTTCCCTTTATTTTTTTTCCAAAAAAAAAAAAAAGTGAGGAGGAAGGGGAGAAAAAGGAACACAGAGACTGAGTTAGTATCGACAAGCCGGTATGATTATATCTTATAGGTTCAAGGGGAGGAAGAAAATGGCCCTGGGGTGGGGGGAGGAGAGAGAGAGAGAGAGAGAAAGAGAGAAAGAGAAAGAGAAAGCGAGAGAGAGAGAGATCCCTGCTAATCAAATTGATGCTTATTTGGGACTTCAATACAATCAAAGTCCTCTGGCAAACGTGCTAGGTAGTAACAGGTCTTTTACAATCAAGTATTGAAAGTGCTGTGACGATGGATTAATAATACTTCATTTTTTTATTTTTTAAAACAAAGGATGAGAAAAGCCAATAAAAGGTCTTAGACAATAGAGAGAGTTAGTAAGGCAGGGAGCAAAATATATTCAAACATGGTATAAAATCAGCACAGGAATAGCATCTGGGCTGCCATGCTGTTGTTCTTTCGAGGGGGCAGAGGGGTTAAGTGAAAGATAGAATTATTTCTTTCATTCTATTTGGACTAGGAGAAAGAGAGAGAGAGAGAGAGAGAGAGAGAAACACCAATCATACTGCAATACTTTTTTTTAAGCTTCTAACAGAACATGTCAGTGTGAACAAAAAAGGTTTTGAAAGAGGAAAAAAATAGAAATCTTACTTTGAATACAGTCAAGGTTTTTAAAACTGCACAAATCTCTTTCAAACCTGCTAGACAGCATATCACTACGTCCGGTCTACTGTTAAACACAGCGTCCTGCAATATGATTTTTTAAACATATGATTTTTTAAGGAGATTTCTATCCAGAAGTCCCTTTCTCACTTGCATTGTTCTAGTCTTACTCTGCTGCTAAAAAAATAAACCAATGGTATCTGGGCCAGTTTGCAAATATGCAAAGTTTACAGTAACCTAACACAGGCAGTTCCTTTACTCTGTTTATTTATTTTATTTTTATTTAAGGATTTTTATGCCGCCATTCAGCCAAAAAAGGCTCTCATGGCGGCTTACAAAAGTATTTCTTGACAGTCCCTGCCCACAGGCTTACAATCTAAAAGACATGACACAAAAGGAAAAGGGTTTGGGAGTTTAGTTTAAAAGCGTTTAGACGGTGTGGAGGCTTATTCGTTATTTTCAACGGTCTTGCTGCAAAAGGGAAGCATTCAGGTCTTTCTAGGATTGGTCTTATTTTGACTAGTCTGGGTAACCAGCCTTCTGGACGTAAGGAGACCTCAAGAGCTAGTCCCTGGACAACCGTATGGGGTTCAGCCACACCACATGACCAGTGGAATGGCATTGCATGGCGAGGCACAACAGCAGAAATGCAACCCAAAGGTTTCTGCAGATGCAGGGAACAGCAAGAGAAATTTAACTCCATCTTTAACTTTGCTTCACATACACAGGGGTGGGGGTTACGTTGGACGGGGGAATGAAAAAGCTTTTGAGATCTTGAAGTGCACAAATGGAGACTTTGGACATTTTAAGTAATAATTTCTTTTCTCTCTCCTGTCACTTTTCGGGGGTGGGGGGGGGACACTGTTTCAAAATTTGTTTGTCCAACAAGCAGGCCTCTCTCTCTCTCTCTCTCTCTCTCTCTCTCTGTGGCCACCTCTAGCAGCCGCGAAGTTCATTAAGTTTTATGATCTTCCCAAGTCAGTCCCTGCTTCTAAGCCTCACAAAGGCCACAAATCCGGAAAGGCATTGTGTATGCCATTAGGAGTTACTAGGGAATGAATGCAATTTTGGGCTGCAGCGGCATTAAATTAGGGTTTGGTTGGCAGCTGTCATCTTTGACTCTTAAAGGAGGCACACACCTATTTCACTCTTTCGCCCCTACAAGCACACGCGTAGTCACACGTGAGAAATCATACAGCTCACATACCAGTTCAGAATTCAGTCGTACAGCGCTCCGCCGGGAAACGGCTGTTACTTGTTTTAGAGACCATCAAAATGAATGTACTCGCATTTCAGGTTAATACAAATACACCTGCCTCAAGCCAGAAGTTAGAGGTTATCAAAAGAGGAACCCCTTAAAACCAGAAGGAGTAACTGACCAAACAACATTGACAAGGCAGCTGAACCATTTAGGAGGCGAAAAAAAGCAGATATGTTTAGGAAGGTACAATGTATCAGTTATGCACAAAACAGAAAACTTTAGATATCCAGTCACATTCAGAGAGAAACAGTACAGAATAATAAGAAAACTACAAAACAACAGGGTTTTTTTACTAGAAGATTCCCAAGTTTTTATGATTGTACTAAGAAGAAACAGACAATGTTTTGAGATACCTTGGGCTGCCTCTAGGAATACCTAGATATCAGTATAGGGAATGGAAGAAAATCTAGGGTTGTATTTTATATTCCCCGCCCTCAACAGAAACAACAGTAAAAAAAAACACTCCAGGGTCTTTTGGAGAGAAAAAAAGCATCCCTATAAAATTAGCAACAAATGAATTATTCTGAATGCAGCGAGTGCTACAAATGGAAAGCAACGCCGAATTATTGTGGATGGAATATTCCTGGACCCTAGAGGAGATATATATTTAGACCTTCAGTTGTTTGATAGGAAATACTCCAAATGAAAATATAAAGAGAGAGAGAGAGAGAGAGAGAGAGAGAGAGAGAGAGAGAGAGAGATTACATGGTTCACAGTCTTGTGGGCAAACTCATCTCTGGCTGCACAGAGCTCTAATTATCCACAAAAGTAAAGAGAGCGTATTTCACATTGAGACACACCACCATGGCCATAATATTGGGTTTTCTTGAATGGACAAATCTAAAATTATCGTTTTAGGCTAGGGTACCCATGTCCCTCCCTCTCCCCCAGTTCAAAACCTTGCTTCTCCACTTTTCCCTTTAAATATGTCGAGGACATTAGAGTGCTTAATTTCTCCATGAGAAAGAAAGGAAGGAAAATGCTTCTCTTTCATTATTCCTCTTATATATATTATTCGTGGAGGGGGGGAAAATAACAGAAAAGAGTTACGAGACAGTTGCAACTCCTTGGAATTACTGGGGTCAACTCACAGAATAGCATAGTGGGGCATGCAAGACTGGGGGCAGGGACTCCATCACTTGAAAAGCAACACACACGCACACACACACCCGCGAAGTCTTTAGCTTGGAAGTTTAGAACTTGCACAGAAACAGCTGAGAGAATTTTAAAAACAACAACAAGAGAACGCTATATATATATACACACAAATTTTGGTCTTGCCCAAGAAATCAGAAGGAAGAGATCATTCCTAATACTAATCAAGCCATTAGGAAGAGGAGCGGAAATAATATTCCCCCCTCCCTCCTTCCAGAGTAAGACAATGCAATACAAGATATGCAAGAATTTGCTTTCACGCTTCCCTTGCTAATGCGTGCACAGCCATTTCATCTCAGATGGGCGATCCTGAATGAGGGTCACCCTATAAAAACTCGGGGGGGGGGGGAGATGGGTTTTGCCCCCATCAATCACTCAACGTATCAATCCTGAAGCGTCTTGGGCTGGTAAGGATTGTGCTTCTGACCAGATGGACATGTCTGACCATTGTTATGAAGTCTCCACTCTTTTGCAGGGAAATGAGACATCATCTTAACTCATGGCCACCATCACCAAGTCTTCCAAATCAGACACAACCTTGTCACTTGTCAGCCTCCCTGTTCCCAAAAGGAGTCACGGTGCTGCCAAACACCCTGGGCCGGCAAGGCCTCGGCCCTGAAAAGGACTCCCTCCCTCCCTCTTTCTCTCTCTCTCTCTCTCTTCTGGACTCACCTTTGACATACAGACAACTACACTTTCTTTCAGCTAGCAAGGGTTAAGCTGCCCTCGCAAAGGAAAGATCACAGGGACCCACGCCTACTTTTACTTGAAATCTGCCTGCTGCAGGAATCAAAGGCGATCAAGCTCAGAGCCCCCCCCCCAAAAAAAGTTTAGAAATAAACAAACCCTGGAAAAAGGGGTGGGTGTCCAAGGCGCATGTGTGTGTATGGGAGAAGCTGTTCTCCTTTTCTAGTGCATTGCAACACACAACAGAGAATCAATCTTCATATCCACAATGCAGTCAGTGCTCAGTTCTCAGATGACAAGTCCCACAACTGAAGTAGGGTCCCCAACCGACAGAAAGCGGTTGGCCATTCGCGGGTTTACGCAACGGTCCAAGAACTAGAGTTTCCCTGCTGCTCCACTCCAAAAGTTGAAATGCATTGATTTGGTCATCGCATCTGAACTATCACATCTGGGCTTTCGGTATCTGGCGTTTGCTTTCAACCAGAAGGCACCGTTTAGAGTTCAGGGGTAACTAAAGCATCAAAGAAACAGCTACATTATGGAATTGGGTTACAGGGCAAGCATTCTCACTGCATGAAACGTCACAGGACACTTCCTAGATTTTCCTCCTCAAAGGTCGAATGCAGTCAAGGATGGTTTACTCTCGGTTGACTTCTTTTCCCTCTGTCCCAATAACCTTCCCAGAAGTTAAATATGGGCACAGAGCACTATGAGAATGGAAAGGTGTTTAAAATCCGCTCATAAGGCATCGCCTTAAAAAGTCAGCTTAGCAACTTCTTGCCGGCAAGATGGTTGAATCTTTTTCAAAGGGACTGCTACGCAGAAAATTAAGACAAGCTTCGCTGTACTTTCTACACGCAAGTATTTGGTTTCACTCTACATATATCACGCACACATCTACACACACACACCTTATTCCAGCATTTCCGTTATAATCCTGCAACCAAATGGAAAACCTTCTGCAAGACAGGTCAACCCTTCCAAGTCCTCTGGGGCACCATGCAGGTGAACAAATACAAGTTCTAGAAGACAAACGCAAACAACAACCCTTCGAAGTCAAGAAGTCCCATACAGACAGACGTTAAGCACTGCTAGTCACAACTCGGATTTCCGAAGGGGCGCTTTTAACCTCAAGGTCTGAAATCTTTGCCAGCTGAATTCTGACTGGGTGTGATATTGACATCAGATGGCCCCCATAGTTGAGAAGAATGTTTTGAGCCGTGTGCATTTCACTCAATACGAAAACACAACGCCGACGACCCACTTAGCCTTAGATCTGCAAGATCCGAGACACGGCTTAAGTGCTTTCTTTCTGACATATTTGCAGAAGCAAAGTGTCCTGTCTGAACGTATCTGCAGAAAGAACGACCAGCGTGCATGCAAGCGTTATTTCCTGCTTTATCAAAATTTGCAACAGACTCGCATGGAGCATTTTTGAAGAATGGGCCATTTTCCTACAAAATGTGGGCGCTCAAAGCCATTGACCGAACCCCCTCAGGTTACAGAGATGCTAGTAACCACCAAGCTCAAAACACAAGCGTGGCCCAACCAAGTCTGCCGCACAGAGAGGCCACTGGCCGTAATTGGCTTCTGCCGTCTCTTGCATTGCTTCTTTAAGAAGCAGATACTCTAAACAAGGCAGAGAAGGAGGGGAAAGAAAGCCGGGTCCTCGCTGTAATCTCCCCCTCCCCAATTGCAGCCAGAGGGGGGAAATTCACCCTGAATGGCGACCCACTTCCATTTTCGTGTACATTTCATTCTGCGGCGAGATTATGAATTGTAAAAATATATATAAATCCTCTTTGATTGATCACATTCTCCCCTACCTCCCAACCCAAAGATCAGAAGCACAGAAGGAGGCGATGATCAAAGATGGCTGCGGTTCCCAAAACAGCTTTCCAGGAGCTGACTGAGAGAAGTATATTGCACTGTTTACCTATTGGGGGTTGTGGAGGTGAGGTTGGGGGTGGGGTGGGGTGGGATGGGGGGACAGAGAAAGAAAGGGTTCATTTCCAAAGCTGTGTAACTTGTGTCTCCTACCTGTTTTCTCTTTGATTTCACAGAGTACACTGAACAAAGCCGGCTTCATTCTGTGGCAGTTCAGTGCATGCTTTCTGCAAAACAAAAGATAACACACGGTAAAAAAGAAAGAAAGATATTAGCACAATCTATTTGATAACATGGCAGCTTTCTTTTTTTTAAAAAAAAAAGGGGGGTCATTTGTAATTAGACTCCTTTGCATTTTTATTTATTTAATTTATTCCTTTGCAATCTGATCCATCCGAAAGGAATTGCTAGTAAAGGTGGCTAGAAGTGACTAAGATTGAAGGGGTGGACGAGCAGGAAAGATCCCACTATGGACGGAGCACCTCCATGCAGCAGAGAGGTGAGGCTGCTTGAGAGGTACAGCCTAGATCTCGAAGTGGGGTAGAGTTTGTCAACTGCCTTCTTCCCCTTCACATCAGTGAAGCGAAGAGTGAGTGACAAGACCCAGGCAGCCCTGCCTGCCACTTGCAGCCAGGAAGGGACGCCCAAGAGAAGTTTGGGTTTCCATTCTTTCAAATAATATGAATAATAATAATATTGATGACGATGATGATGATGATATGGGGGAAATGCTTTTGTTTTGTTTTGAAACGCAGGACCCTCCTGTGAAAATTTCCTGCCATTTCTTGGGGCGCATAAATCACAGCTTGTCAAAGCTCCCCAATCTGCTACATCATCAACGCTGATTTATGAAAGGAGAGGAGACTTCCAGAGTTCAACTACATGCTTTGTTTTGTATTTACGGCGATTTATACATTTTATTTCAGAAAAGGGGGGGGGGAGAGAGAAGAAGAGAGGGGGAGGGGGGGTCCTGTCTCTCCCCACTTTCTTCAACCCGCCAGCAACGTTTCTTCAATCTTTCTAAAACAACCACCAAATAACACCCTGAGACCAAGGCCGCTTTGGGTGTGCGGACAGCACCTGGAAGTTCAGACACTTCTTCCAAAGAGGAACATCCAAAGCTTTGGGAAGAGCATGGAGGGGGGGGGGACCCTTCACCTCTCTTTCACTGGTGGGGGGGGGGCATCTGAAGAAAGGGACCAAATAAAACTAGGAGGGAGAAAAAGGAAGAAACCCAACCACAACACCCAAACATTGGCACATGGATCTAGCTCTCCGGGATCCCTGCTAATAATAATAATAATAATAATGATGGGAGGGTTTTGGTTTCGGGTTTTTTGCTGGGTGTGTGCATGTGTGCACGCGTGCAATTTCTCCCCTAGGCGAATTGCAAGGATCAGCGGTCCCAAGCCCCACAAAACCACCCGGGCACATTCACACGCACACGCATTCCAGGGATGGGGAAAAGGAGGTTGTGTGAACGAGACCAACTTTGCCTGCGCCTCATCCAAGCTCTGGTCCGTGATGGTCATGATCTGGTGGAGGATGTCTCCGATGTCCTGCTTGCGGCCGTCGGCGTCGGCGGCGTCGTGGCCGTGGGGAGGCGGCAAGGCCATGCCCCCCGGCACCGAGTGGCCGGCCAGGTTCACGCCGGCGAGTGTCTGCAACATCCTGGTCTGCTCATCCATGCCCGCCTACCGCAGCCCGATCAATGCACGCGGGGAAGGCAGAAGAAACGCCGAGGAGGAGGAAGAGGAGGAGGAGGAGGAAGAAGAGGAGGAGGAGGAGGAGGAGGAAAAGAAGGGAGGAGGAGGAGAGGGGGAAAAAGGAGAGAGAGATCCGCGATCGGAAAGGGGGGAAAAGGCAAGTAAATCTCCGGTTCTTCCGAGGGATCTCAGTTCCTGCTGTTCTTCGGAGGAGGCGAAGAAGAAGAAGAAGAAGAAAAATAAAAATAATAATAATCACTGCTCGGTATTTGACCGGATCTCCGTTGTTTATTCCACGCACCCTCTTCTGCTTTCCCGAGCAGTAAATCACTCTCTTCTGGAGTTGCAATCTTCTTTCATCCTTTGGGCTCAGCGGTCTCGAGGACTGCAGGGTTCTCTTCCCTTGGTGGACCCCCCCCCAAAAAAAAAATCAGGCAAAGCTTCTTTTTTCCCTTTTAAATTATTATTATTAATTATTATTATTATTAATTATTATTATTATTATTAGCAGTCGTATTTCCTTTCCGGGGAGGTTGGTCCGGGGAGGGGGGTGGTAAAAGAAGGAGGAGAAAAAGTTAGTTGCTTGTTTGGATCTTTTCCTTGACTTGGTCTTTGTTGTGATGGTTGGTTTTCTGACCCCCTCCTTGGAAATTCCCCCCCTATATATATTTTTTTTTCCTTGGGAGGAAAAGCCGGACCCGGGGAGAGGGGGGGCACACGGTAAAAATGCAAAAGAAGCAAAAGAGAAGCAAAAAGGGAAAAAAATGCTTTCAAATCCTTAAAAAAGTTTCGAGCGTGGCTCACGGCAAGGCAGAGGAATCATTTAAAAACAAAAATCCCCACGAACCAAGCAGGAATCCCCAGCTCCTAATTGCAACATTTAAAAAGAGGAAAAAAGGGAGCCCAGAAAATGCAGCTGGTGCGGAGAAGTGGGGGGGAAAGAGAGAAAATATGATCGTCCTTTTTCCCCCCGTTCGGAAAAAATAATAATAATAATAATAAGGAAGGAAGGAAGAAGAAAAAAACACATAACAAACAATCCCACTGTCTGGTCTGGTCTGTGCAACGGGTAGATCAAATAGTAGCAAAAAATAATAATAATAATAATAAAAAGTTTCAACTTGTGCAAAAGAAAAGATTCGGATTGTTGTTGTTGTTGTTTTAAAAAAAGGAAAGTAAAAAAAAAAAATAGGGGAAAAAATTAATTACACACTCTCTGCAAAGCAATGTGCAAAAATATCAGCCAGCTGGAATTTATGAGCCCAGCAGCTTAGTGACTGTGTGTGTTTTATGTTGTTTGATGGCCGCTTTGGTGAGGGATTGACAGACTGCCAACGCCACTCACTCACTCTGCAAACGTGTCACCCTGTGAAGGAGGAGAGAAGCAGAGACAGAGACCAGGGGAGGACGTGGGAGCCAGCCGGAGCCACGCCCCCTCCTCCCCCCCCGGGCCTGCCCCCTCCCTCCCCCAAGCCCCGCCCCTTCCCAGGCCGGGAGCCCCGCCCCCGCCCCTTGGAACTTCTGGCTGCTCCAGAAGCAGCCCCTCTCCCCAGATTCCAGCTGTGGCTCCTTTGCCCCGCCCCTCCCAGGCACAGCTGGCCTCTTATAGGCTGATCCTCCCCATGCGGCTGCATTGTTTATTTATTTATTTTATTATTATTATTTTTAAGCTCTCCCACCGTTTTCAATCAGGCTTTTCTTTTCTTCCTCTGTTAGCAACGTCTTGGCTCTGCACGTGATGCCTCCTCGGCTCAGGCTGATGGGTTACGCGGCCACGGCAAACAAGGCAAGTGGATTCCTGATATCCACCCGCCGCCTAAATGCTCCAGTTCCCTCCCCCCTCAAAACCATGCTCCAGTTTCCCCACCCCCCAAAAAACATGCTCCAGTTCCCCCCAAAAAAACCATGCTCCAGTTTCCCCCCCAAAAAAAAACCATGCTCCAGTTTCCCCACCCCCCAAAAAAACCATGCTCCAGTCCCCCCCAAAAATGCTCCAGTTTCCCCACCCCCCAAAAAACCCATGGTCCAGTTTCCCCACCCCCCAAAAAACCATGCCGGCCCTTTGCATGTCTCTCTCTCTAGCGCACCCTTCTCCAAATGGATGGCCTCCAGATGTTTTGGACGACAGGATTCCTGACCACTTGGGGGGAGCTGAAGTCCAAAACAAATGGAGGGCACCAGGTTGGGGAAGGCGGGCTAGGCACAAAAGGGAAGGGGGCCGCTGTGGGCAAACGCACCCCTTCTACCCACGGTTAGGGGGTTCTTTTCTTTCATTTCCAGGCAGGGTCCCTGTGCCCCTAGCAGGTCGTTGCGAAACTCCAGCAGGTGAAGCTTTTATTACTATTTAAAACTTCCTCTGGGCAAGCAGGCAGGTGCGACAAAAGGGACAGGTACACCTGCGGGGTTTCTGGTTGCCAAGGAGGGGCCTCGCCCGAAGCCACCTTGGCGAGGCTATTTCTGCCTCCTCCCCTGACAACGTCCCTTTCCCGTTAACCCCTAGTTGTCTTTCTCAGCGCCTGCGCCCACCTGCCACCGGATCCCCCACTCCTGCAGCTGCTCCTCCGCCCCCTCCCTCTCTCTCTCTCCCTCCCTCCCTCTTATTTTAGCCCTCCCCTCTCAGCACCCCTCCAGATGTGACCCCACCATGCTATCCCTCCCCACCGCCATAACTGGCTTCCCTTCCTCCCCTCACAGCACCCCAGGCCTCTCCAACCTGATGCCCTCCTGATGGACCACAACTTCCATCATCCTAAGGCTGGCTGAGGATGATGGAAGCTGTAGTCTGACACATCTGGAGGAAGGCGGGCATATCACAGCGAGCCTTGTCAAAACAAGGCAACCATCCCCAACCTGGTGTCTTGGACTACAACTCCCCTAATGGCCATGTTGACTGGGGATGATGGGGGTTGTAGTCAAAAGACCTGGAAGGCTGACCTAAAACTAGTGTTTCCTATCCCATTTCCCCCCACCCCTAACTGGCTTCTCACCCCTCTCCCCATTCTTTAACCCCCCCCATGGAAATTATTTTATTATTATCTGAGATTTAGCTCCTCCCCCTCAGGGTTCTAGCCACGCCTCTTGGCCTCCCAGGCCCCGCCCCTTCCAGCGCTGTTCTACGTCTTCCCTCTCCCTCCTGTGCCTCACTGGCTCCTCCCACTCAAGCCCCGCCCACCCAGTATTTGATCCGCCAGGCCTCAGGCGTCTCTTTTTCCTCGCCCCGCCCTATCAGAAGGCGTGGCTGATGACGTTCGCGTCGCTTCTCCTCCGGCTGCCTTGTTGCCATGGAGACGAAGGGGTGGAGGTGTGTCACGCGCCAGGGAGTTATCGACGCCCCGCCTCCGTTAGCTGAGGGGGGCGTGGCCTACGAGCAAAGAAAACAAACCTCACTCACAAAAGTACGATTATAGAGATGAGAGGGAGGGAGGAGCCCTGCCCCGTCCTCAACCAATCAGAGCGTACAACGAAGTAAGCGGAGCTTTGCCCAATCGGAGGAGGTGGCGGTGGCGAAAAGGGGTGGGTGAGAGGAGAATGCCGGCTCCACCCCGCCCCCCGCGGAACTTGGGATTGGTGCGTTCGAACGGCCACGTGACGCGTGCGCCAGGGGGGCGTGGTTTTAAGAAGAATAAGGCCGCACTGGCCGGGCCTTTGTTGGTCACCATGGCAACGGACGGCCTACTGGGAGTTGTCGGCGTAGGGAAGGCCCGAGCGCGGCTTCCCCTCGCGGTGCGGCCCCCGAAGTCCGGCTTCCGCCGCTTTGCGCACCGCGAGCCCTGCGCGTTCCCCCCCCTCCCCGGAAGCCACTCTCGATGCGCCCAGTGGGGTCGGCTCCCGATCCATGCGACGTGGGTCATGGAAGCGGCTTAGGAGGGAGCAGGTTTACTCAGGTGCAAGCCCCGCTTTTGCCCAATGGAGCTTGCCAGGGGGCACAAGAAGCCTCCTAGGTTTACTCGGAAGTAAGGCTCAGTGTCGAGAGGGGCTTTGCTGCCCAACGGGGTCCCCCTGCTCCCCCAGGCGCTTTGTAGTACAACTCATCATCCCAGATCCTTTGTACTACAGCACCCATCAGCCCCAGGTCCTTTGTACTACAGCTCCCATCGGCCCCAGCCAGTGGTTGGGGCGACTGGACTTGTAGTCCAAAACCGCCCAGAGAGCTTCGGCTAAAAATGTAATAAATAAATTTAATTAATTAATTAATTAATTAAAACATCTGGAGGGCACCATATTAGAAAAGCCTGGGCAGAAATAACCAGGGAATTCTTACTGAACTTGGTGAGACATCTGTATAAAATTAAAGCCAAGCCCCATTGAGGACTCTGATTGACCTAAGTGAGTAGGCATTATTTATTACATTTATATCCCACCTTTTTTCCTCCAAGGAACCCAAGGCGGCATACAGAATCCTCCTCCTCTCCCATTCTATCTTCACAACAACAACCCTGTGAGGTAGGCTGGGCTGAGAGTCTGTGACTGGCCCAGTGTCACCCAGTGGGTTTCCATGGCCGAGTGGGGACTCGAACCCGGATCTCCCGACTCCCAGTCCAACACCAGGATTGCTGAAAGTTTGCGTCATTGAACAAAATGGGCTCTTGCTTTCTCGGTAAATGTCTCCGCTGTTAGGCTGCAGCCCTGCGTGCAACGTGGGAGTAAGTTGCGTTGAACGCTTGTATTAAGATCAACTTTTGGGTAAAGGGTTAGTGAAGCCTGGTCTCCTTGAAAGAAGGAACTGGATGTTTTGCCAAGGTCATTTGTGCCTGTGTTCCTTAAAACAAAACTAAGGGGCACTGAGATGGACTATGTGCGGTTATTTTACTGTTCCCTGGTGGGGGCTGTGATACCTGGCAATATAGGTTTCTGTAGGATTGCCAACCTTTTCTCTGTCAGGGCTCCTGTGTCTTTAAAAGCTGCACAGCTAGCAGAAATGAAACTGGTATAGCATTATTTATCACTACATCTATAGCTGGAAAGCCTGTGACTGTTATATTCCTGTCTGCCACCCAGCTGTTAAAGGTACAGGAGTCCTGCAAGAAAAAGTTGGCAACCCTCAAAATCTATCATTGAGGGACAGTCTCCCTCTCATTATGTGACCCATGATCTAGGTATGACTGAAGAAACATCCCTTATGTAGCAATATAGGCTTCTATAGGGTCATGTTGTAAATTAAGGGACAGGAAACAACACCAGGATCAGTGCAAGCTGCATCCGTATGGTAAGAGTTAAAGTCAGCTCGAAGGTGGTAATCTTTTATTGAAGTCAATGGGATTTCTTAAAGCAGGTATGATCCTATAAAACGTAGTATAGTAAGTCTAATTGAACTGGAGTTACAGCAGAATAAATATGTTGGTTCTCACTGTGCTTTAAACTTATCTCCCATTGAAAACAATGCTAGATGGAGGCATGAACGTATCAAAAGGGTCTGTCCTAATGTTAATTTGGTTCTATGAGCATAATCTATTTTAAGGAAAACTTCTTCACAGCCATCTCCAGGAAGGGTCAGTTATTTCCCATTTCAAGAACAGCAAAGAGTCCTGTAGCACCATAGACAAACAAATGTATTGGGGTAAGAGAAGCCTGTTAGACTACAACTCCCATCATCCCTGACCACTGGTTATGCGAACGGGAGTTGGACTCCAACAGCATTTAGAGGGCCACAGTTTCTCAATTCCTGGAAGATTTCCTGGACTATAAAGTGGACTCTAGTCTACCAAAGCTTACTTCATAATAAATTATTTTGTCTAAAGCAGGGGTAAGCAATATGGTGCCCATGGACATGTTTCATGGAACATTTTCTTACTGGCAACGGATTGCTGTGAAATAAATTTCCGTTGGTGCTGAAAATTGTGCTTCAATTGGTTGGAGCTCAGATCCCACCTCTGCCTCATACTCAGACTTTTGAGCAGGTTACTTGACCTATGCACCATTTTGTGATGGTACTCAGGAACACTTCTCAAATTGCCAAATGTGCCCACATCCTAAAAATGTTGCCTACATTTTTGCTATGCTATAGCAACATAGGTGGGAGTAAGAAGAATTAAACTCAGGAGGATTTACTTTTGAATTTAGGATTGCACCTTTTTTTCATTGCCACAGACTAACACGTAATTGTCAAGAAATCACAATGGGATATAGGGACAGGTGGTCTCTAAGTAGCCGAAACCTTGGAAATTAAAAGCTACAATCCAGCAAGTACTACTGTTATACAATGTGCATTAATTGATTCCAGTGGGATTTACTCAGGAGCCCTGCATATGCCTTCATCAAATCAGTAGAGGATGCACAGAGGCAGTCCAAAATACATCCATTCTGTAGCAGAAGTTGTTTTCGCGATGTCAGGATTTAAGACATATTAAAACGTATGAGACTCACACCGAATGTACGAGAGCCGCCAACCTGCAATCATACCTGACAATCCTTTGGGTTGCATTTTTCTTTACACTGAGTGATTTCATGAGGAATCACATACATTAAAAAAAAAAACCCACCATCCTGCCATATAAAATTTATTTCATGGTAGCTATAACGGCAAGGCATGTTGGACTAAGTATTTATGAAAATATTTTATATGAACATTCTGTTTACTATTATTTATTAATGCCACATTTAAAAATATTACACTGAAAATTTATTCCAATGCGCATTAGTAAATAAATTATGCTTGTAATTTCTAATGCATTTTTAATTATGAATTTATCCATGTCTCTCTTTATTTATGATTGCAATGCTCTCTATTGCAGGGCTGTGTATATAATCGGAGACACCCTTAATTAAGCATCCTTGGACACTGCATATGACAAAATGTTCTGTGTGTAGTTTTTTAAAAATAATAATAATCCATGTATTGTAATCAATAATGGTTGTTCTACCTGTTGACACTTCATGTGTCAGCTGGCCAAGAAGTAGAAGATGACTAGTGCATATTTACTCAGTAAATTTTCTGTTTTTAATGGGACTTACTCTCTAGGACATTTAGGATTGTAGCTTAAAGCATCATGGGTCAGGCAACCATCATTTACCTGGGAGTAAGTCATGTTGATTTTAGTAGGGCTTACTGCTGAGTAAATATGACTTTAGCTACAGTTATGCTGGAATCTTATACAGGCTTACTCAGAAGTAAACTGTCCAGAACATTCAAGAGGCAGCTGGACAATGCTTTAGGGTGGATTCCTGCATTGAGCAGGGGGTTGGACTAGATGGCCTTATAGACCCCTTCCAACTCTACTATTCTATGATTCTAACATACAGGGAAAGATCTATTCATTTATACGTATCTGCTCAGTTAACTCATTGTTTGTGTTCTGGTTTTTGTTTTTCCAAACACTTACAACAAATTTCCTTTTCCTGGTTTAAAACCAGAGTTAAGGCTACCTCGCGTTGGCTCAAGCTCCACAAAGCCAGGAAATTGAAAACTTAGGCTGAGGACTTAACAGAGTGTACCATGATCAGTGATGATGTTACTTTCAACTCCACCCCCCTCCCATGCAGCCATACTTTTCAATGGTCTTTCAGACCCAAATCCTGATGGGGAAGATGAACTGCCTGGGACCAGCTAAGATGTCCCATGTCATCCTGGTCCTGTATCACTTTATGAAGCATTTGAACCATTCTCTGTTGCCAGAGGAATCTTCTGGTGAGTTGCTTGTAAGCAAGCATAGCTTGTGACATTGCACAACGTCGTTACTGATCATGGGGAACGTCAGGTAAGGCATCAGCCTAAGCTAATTTCCTGGCTTTGTGAGGCTTAAACCAACATGAGATATCCTCAACTCTGGTTCTAAATTTATCATTGAATATCGTGTGTGCATGTGTTTTCTAGAGGCAGTGTTAAATATACACTGGGGGCTGAATACATTCAAAAAAGCAAAATACAAGTAGTTTAATATGTATATTACATTATTTAAATCTCTTTTGAATAAAACATAATTTTAAAAGTACCACCTTCTCTGTTATTATATACCTCTTCTCATTCGAACAAATATTTCCAATCATTCCAGTACATTCGCACACATCCAGTACATTCACACACAATCCGCCCCGCACGCTCAGGTCCTCTGGGAGGAATTGACTCCAGCCAACAAAAACAAGGCTGACAACTATTACCCAGAGGACCTTTTCTCATGCCGCTCCCAGTTTGTGGAATGGCTAGCCGGGAGAGATTTGTCAACTTAACAGCCTTCCAGAATTTAAGAAAGCCATAAAGACTGATCTCTTCCGGCAGGCCTACCCAGTTGAATTTTAAGATGCCTTTTTTAATGGTGTGCTGCTTTTAATGATGCACTGGTTTTAAAACATTTGAATTAGTTGTATGTATTTTATGGTGTTTTATTTGTGTTGTACCCCGCCTCGATCCAGAGGGAGAGGCGGGTAACAAATTTATTATTATTATTATTATTATTATTATTATTATTATTATTCAGAATATTGCCTGCCTGTTCTTCCCTTTTAACTCCAAAAATCAAAGGGAAAGGGTTTACCTACATATGGAAAAACACAAAAGTGGAAATTGAGGGAAAGGAAGTTACTGCTCTAGGTATGTTGTGACCTAACAGGACTCCTCCTCCTTCAATCATTTAGCAGAAGAGGGAACTTCCCCTACGGTCACTTGTACCTGCTTGACATACAAAGAGCAAACAGTCTTAGACACTTCTGCAGAGCCTATCAGGCATGGCCTGTGACTCTCTACACCTGGGAGTAAGCTCCATTGAATTCAGTGGGACTTACTTCTGAGAAGACATTCTATTGGATTGTACTGTAAATATTGGGAGGACGGACTACAGGCGCAAAGCTCTAGCCTTTCTCTCAGACCTCTATGCCTGTGAACCTAGCAGTCATGTCCTAATATCCCAGTATGTGATTGGCTAGTTGTGATGATTCAGTTGTAAATGCATTGCACTCTTCACGTGCTCAAGCAAACTTCCTTAACATTGTGAGGGCTAGCCCTGGTGTTAAAAGGCTAAGGATATGGTCCTATGCATATTTAGGCAGGAAAAAGCCCTACAGCAGGTCTGAATGCTCTCCGGAAGCTGCTGGATTGCAAGTCCCATCCTGGTCATGCTGGCTGGGGTTAATGGGAATTCTAGTCCTGGTTGTGCTTTTGATACTGTATTTTGTATTTGTGCTTTTAACTTGTTGGTTGTTTTATCATGGTTTTAATTTTTGTGAACCGCTCAGAGAGCTTCGGCTATTGGGCGGTATAAAAATGTAATAAATAAATAAAATAAATAAATAGTCCACCAACATCTAGAAGTCCAGAGCATCCCCATGCCTGTCTTACCCTCATGAAAAAGTGTCCAAGGTTTCATTTATCCTTTTTGAAAAGATAAGAGACAATTCTCTGACTTAGGGCAGTAAACCTGCAATCCTACGCATGTCTAGACAGGGGTGGGGAAAAAGAAGTCCTACAGCTCCCAGAATGTCCCAGCCAGTCTTGCTGGGGCATTCTGGAAGCTGTAGGACTTATTTATTTTTTTCCTGCCTAAACCTGCATAGGATGGCACTCTTTTGCTCTGCCTCCCCCTGTCCTTTAGCCCCAACGTCTTGGATTCTGGAACCACCACGATGTGAATGAAGGCATCGATGTGATATGCATGTGGCTTGGGACCACAATACCTGACGGAACGCCTCTCCCGACATGAACCTACCCGTACACTGCGCTCAACATCTAAGGTCCTTCTCCGAGTGCCTACTCCAAGGGAGACCCAGAGGATGGCAACAAGGGAGAGGGCCTTTTCAGTGGTGGCCCCCCGACTGTGGAATGATCTCCCCGATGAGGCTCGCCTGGCGCCAACGTTGTTATCTTTTCGGCGCCAGGTCAAGACTTTTCTCTTCTCCCAGGCATTTTAACAGCATTTAAGTTTGTTTTTAATGGACCCCAGAATTATTGTTTTTAAATGGATACTGTTGTTTTTATACTGTTTTTTTTAAAATTTTGTATACTTTTAATGTTTACTATTTTTAATGGTTGTAAACCGCCCAGAGAGCTTCGGCTGTGGGGCGGTATATAAATGTAATAAAATAAAGACTGAAACAAAGAAAAGGACCCGGTGGGCATTAGGACCCAGCGCGAGAGAGCCCGTATTCTCTCTCTCTCTCCCCCTCCCTCTCTATTTCACGCGCATGCGTAAAGAGCCCGGCGAGCGGCCGCTCTTCCCCTCGAGCCCGGGTCACTTCCGAATGGAGGCGCGAGTGCTTCCGGGTCAGCGCGCCTGTGACTGATTCCCCCCTCCCCCCCTTATTTTGGAGCGTCAGACGCCTCTCCTGTGGCCCCGGAAGCGGCGCCGGCGTCTCCTTGGCGACCCTCCCCGCCCGCGGCTTCCCTCCCGGCTCTCCAGCCTCCTCCTCCGCGGGGGGCGGTCGGACGAGGGACCCGGCCGCGAAGGAAGGGAGCGACGGCTCCGGCTAGGCCCGTAAGTGGGGACTGGGGTCCCGGCCCCCGCCTCTGCCCCTCCCCTTCGCGAGGAGGGCCTGGGTTGCCTGGCACCCAGAAGCCCCGCCCCCGAAGCCCCGCCCACTCCGGGCACCTCCCCCTCGGGGGGGGGACCCAGGCGTCCGAGCGCTGAGGCTGGCTGGTTTGGGGGAGAGTGGAAGGATTTCACCCCAAACCCGCCCTTCCTCAACCTGGCGCCCTTTAATGCTTCGGACTACAACTCCCATCATCCCTGGCCATTAGCCATGCTGGCTGGGGCGGAGGGGAGTTGAAGTCCAGCATCCCCTGGAGGGCGCCAAGTTGGGGGAAGGCAGACCTAGGGGGGGGGATCTACACTACTGCCTTTAAAGCGCTTTGAAAACGTTTTGAAAACCTGTATATTGGGCCTAAACAGTTGTCAAAACTGTTATAAAGCGCTTTAAAAGCACTTTAAAGCAGTAGTGTAGATCCCCCCCACTTAGAAACTACCTGCCTGGGTTGTGAACTGTTTCTTTTGGAACTTCTTGGCAGGTCCGTCCAGAGGGCTTTTGAATCTTGGGCTGCCTTGGGAAGGAAGGAGGGATGTAGCAGAAGGTGTTGTTTTGAAGCCCCAAAGGGAGGCACGCAGGAAGCGAGGTGACTCTGGATCAGAGTATGTGAGCTTCCAGCTCAATGTTGCCTAGAAGGTGGAATGGAGTGTTGCGAAAAGGGGCTGGCTGGCTGGCTGGCACCCAGAACAGGAGCACGTTCCACACTGCAACATTTTGTTGCAAGCCCCCCCCCCCTTCTGTATAAGGAAGGTATGGAGAAGAGGGCAGGGCTCCTGTACTGAAAAGGGAATTTCAGCAGGTGTCCTTGGTATGCCTGCAGCACCTGGTGGAATCCCCACTTCATCACCACAGTTCAAGCTGCAGGAGCCCTGCCCTCTTTTATTTATTATTTTGTTGCAGGGGCCCCCTTCTGTATAAGTAAGGTATGGAGAAGAGGGCAGGGCTCCTGTACTGAAAAGGGAATTTCAGCAGGTGTCCTTGGTATGCCTGCAGCACCTGGTGAAATCCCCTCGTCATCACCACAGTTCAAGCTGCAGGAGCCCTGCCCTCTTTTATTTATTATTATTTATTTATTTAGAATATTTATATACCGCTCCCCATTGAAAAATTTCGGAGTAGTGTACAAGGTAAAATGAAAATAAAATCAGAATAAAAACAGTTAAAACAAAATTTAAAAGAAGCAATAACAGTAGTCCAAGGCTGCATGTTAGAGAAAGGCTTCTTGGAATAAAGATGTTTTCAGGAGGCGCCGAAAGGAGTACAAGGTTGGCTCCTGCCTGACCTCCAGAGGCAGGGAGTTCCATAGGAGGGGGGCCACCACGCTGAAGGCTCTTCCCCTGGTGGATTCCAATCGGAGGATGGATCTATGTGGAACCATATAGATGCTCTTTTGCATCTGGTCGCTCTAGCTATACTAGAAGGATTACGTCCTGGGAAAAGTGTTGATCAACACTGCGTTTCCTGTAAGGTTGTGCGTTGAAAACAAATCCTTCTGAGGCCCTGAGTCACACATTTTGAATACAACTATAAAACTAAGGCAGACAGATGGAAACCAGTATTTTGTCGAAGCCTCCAGTGGATCAGCATCCCTTTTGTAGATGGAAGGAGCGCTTCTGTTTGTGAAAGAGAACCCCAAAATCCAACTCAGGGGAACACCCGCTGTGCTTTGAGAATATAGACTAGTAGCTATTTTGTGATGCCCGCGCAACGTGCAATTGTACTTCAGCTTCTTTTTGTTCTCTTTCTTGGAATTCATTGTGTTTCTGGCTGTCTTGATTTGTTTTACGGTCAGACTGACCTCATGGGGTATATTAATTATACACTGCTTTCAGGTAGTTGTCCAACCCAGTATGTGGGGCTAGGACATCCTTCCCCATGCTTCTGAATCCACAGGGCCACTGGCAGCGACAATCAACTTGTAAGGCGTGTGTCCGTCGTTACAGCACTGGTATGTGGGAAAGCATTTCTGCAAGGCATTACCACATGCCCTGGGTGTTGGTTGTCGCACATTTCACGTGGCTTCCCAGCATATGAGCACAGCGCAAAGCATGCTCCTGCGGTCATCACATCAGCAGTTAGACCAGCACGACTTTGCTAAGGTGTGACTTGTCCTACGCCCGGTACCCAGTTGGGCGTAAACCAAATCAGCAGCGACCCTCTGCAGCGTGAGTCTTTTGCGCCTGCCTGCCTTCTCTGATCTTGAAGAACTCCTGAAGGCGGGCCGTGCTCGTCCGCTGCGAGTCCGCTTCCCCAAAGGAAGGGTGCGTGGGCTTGATTTGACTACTTGCTGAACTCTCCGGCGTGTCTTCCAGCCCAAGGTTGCCGTGACCCTGGAGATACCGAACGCAGCCTTCTTTTCTCTAAGTGGTTTATTATGATGAAGTTGTCAAACAGTTCCCTTGCCAAGGCTGCTGTGTTTTGTTGTAACTCCCGGAGCGGGTGCGCTAGGTCAGTGCTTCTCCAGTCCACAGATGAGCTGTTGATTAGTTTGGCTTTTACATCTGTTCAACCTTGCTGCTCCAGCTTTTTCCCCTCTGTGAGGCATCTTGGTTGCATACACTGTGAGTGTGTGGTGTATGGGAGGGCATGTCGCAAACTGGATTTCTGTTTGAATGCCGCCTTCCTTTCGGGTGGGCCAAAGGTTTAAAACAAGGGTGCAAAAAATATGGGTGAAAAAACAGTGACAGCACTCAGAAGAGAGTAAATAAATACAAATAAAAAAGAGAGGGGGGGGAAAGGCTCTAAAAACAGGCCCTCTGGTTCCATCCATAGACATGTCATTTGCAGAGCATCCCAGAACTTCCTAGGAAGCAGTACTTGCAGGCTTCCTGGGATACTCTTGGAGCGGGGTTTCTGTGGCAGGAACAATAGAGCCCATTCCTAGAGCAACCATTTGGGGTGGAACGGGGAGCAGCCTGAATGTGTGGGGGATGTTGGGGGGGGTGACTGGGGTGCGTGAGGTGTGTGTGACCCTCTTGAGGTGACACGCTAAGCCACGGTGGGTAAGCATTTTGTGTGGTGAGTGAACCAAGACTTTGCATGTCGTGCAAACCGTTCCTAACCATTGTTGTTACATAACTACGGTTTGTTTCTTTATTTCTTTATTACATTTATTATTATTATTATTTATTTATTTATTTATTTATATAGCACCATCAATGTACATGGTGCTGTACAGAGTAAAACAGTAAATAGCAAGACCCTGCCGCATAGGCTTACATTATATACCGCCCCATAGCCGAAGCTCTCTGGGCAGTTTACAAAAATTAAAAACAGTGAATATTAAAAGGTATACAAAATTTAAAACAATCAAAAGTATAAAAACAGCAGTATAAAACATACTGTTAGTTTTACCCTACCCTGCGCCTGTTTACCCTACCCAGTGCCTGTTTGCATTCTCTTCCCCTCCTTATCGCTCTACTATGATTTTAGTAGAATGTAAGCCTATGCGGCAGGGTCTTGCTATTTACTGTTTTACGCTGTACAGCACCATGTACATAGATGGTGCTATATAAATAAATAAATAAATAAATAATAATAAAACAGTATCCATTTTAAACAACAACAGTTCTGGGGTCTGTTAAAAAACAAACAAACTTACCATATGTTGTTAAATGGTGTTAAATGCCTGGGAGAAGAGAAAAGTCTTGACCTGGCGCCTGAAAGATAACAGTGTTGGTGCCAGGCGAGCCTCGTCGGGGAGATCATTCCATAATTGGGGGGCCACCACTGAAAAGGCCCTCTCCCTTGTTGCCATCCTCCGAGCTTCCTTCGGAGTAGGCACTCGGAGGAGGACCTTTGATGTTGAGCGCAGTGTACGGGTAGGTTCATGTCGGGGCCCATGGCCTGATATTCATGTTCCAAGAAGCTCACTGGATGTCTCTTCCGCAAGTCACTGGACTGGTTCAGACATCATGCTAGGCTAAACCATAGTTTAACATTACAAGACTGAGCCTAATCTCTCCCTGGGTCATACTCTGCCCCATCTTCTTCCAGCATGGCCCCAAGGTACAATTTGGACATTTTTGCTAATGTTTTTCTATTAACCATCACTTGTGATATTTGAACCTGTCCAACTGTGACTAATGTATTTTGGGCTGTATTAATAGAAGTATAGTTTCCAAATCACGTCAGGTACTGGTTCCTCTGTGTTCGGCCCTGGTTAGGCCTCATCTAGAGTATTACATCCAGTTCTGGGCGCCACAATTCAAGAAGGATGCAGACAAGCTGGAGCGTGTTCAGAGGAGGGCAACCAGGATGATCAGGGGTCTGGAAACAAAGCCCTCTGAGGAGAGACTGAAAGAACTGGGCATGTTTAGCCTGGAGAAGAGAAGATTGAGGGGAGACATGATAGCACTCTTCACATACTTCAAAGGTTGTCACACAGAGGAGGGCCAGGATCTCTCTCACACTAGAGGCTTTCAAGGGGCAGCTGGAGAGGCATCTGTCAGGGATGCTTTATGGTGGATTCCAGCATTGAGCAGGGGGTTGGACTCGATGGCCTTGTAGGCCCCTTCCAACTCTGCTATTCTATGATTCTATGATTCTAATGTGAATCGTGCCTTGTTTGAGACAAGCCAACATTAAACCATGGGTGATGAAACTGGTTTGTTTCAATAAACTATAAAATTACCACAGTTTAGAGTTTGGGCTCGGAGGATGGCAACAAGGGAGAGGGCCTTTTCAGTGGTGGCCCCCCAATTATGGAATGATCTCCCCGACAAGGCTCGCCTGGTGCCAACATTGTTATCTTTTCGGCGCCAGGTCAAGACTTTTCTCTTCTCCCGGGCATTTAACAGCATTTAACAACATATGCTGAGTTTGTTTGTTTTTTAACGGACCCCAGAACTGTTGTTGTTTAAATGGATACTGTTGTTTTTATACTGTTTATGTTTTTGATGGTTTTGAATTTTGTATACTTTTTAACGTTCGCTGTTTTTAACTTTTGTAAACCGCCCAGAGAGCTTCAGCTATGGGGCGGTATATAAATTCAATAAATAAATAAATGGATGAAGATGTCCAAATTCCTTTACGCAGTCCCACCGCTATGCAGAACTCATCGCGTTGTTGGTGGTTAAAAAAATTAAGGAACCTGCCGCAAACACATCTAAATCAGGCGAGATGCTGCTGTGTGTTTTTCGAAACCTGCTCCCATCCCGTCCTGCTCGGTGCAATATCGGAATGAAAAATGACAGCCCTTTGTCATCTGTTCCAATTGATATTGCACTCTTCGCAGTGACAGCTGAAAAGGCCCACAGGTGCCGTATAAAGAGGTGACCATGTTGTCATATTTCATTTAGGCGTCCCTCTGCAAAGCCATAATTACCTAATTAGGTTGTTAATTAGGAGATTAGCATTTCGCTATATTGATAGAATGCTCTTTGCAGGCGGGAGTCGAGAAACGGATTTGTCTGGCCTAATTTATAAGTGCTGTGATTTCTCTCCCCCTCCTCACCAAATACTTATTTATTTGCTTAAAATATTGATGGAGGAGAACTCGGTTTATCTAAGGAGGAGTTGTTTTACCAACAGCTAGAGGTTTTTGACATTTTTGGGGGGAGGTTGTGTGGGCAATGAAATTAGGTACATGTGGTCTGGCGTTTCCTGAATTGTCTCTCCTGTATCCCTCAATTCTCTAAATAAAATATTGCAGTCAGTATTATTAGTTTGCCACTGCATAGACTCTGGACTCTCCCCCAAAGATGGGAATTTAAACAGATTTGCAGGTCTCCGAAACAAAAGAAATATTTTTGGGATTTGGCAGCTCTTAGGTGATTCCATCAGGCTAGGTGAGCTTTCCTTAAAGTGGTGTCCTCCAGACGTTTGGGCTTCAACTCCTATCAGCCCCAGCAAGAATTCTCAGTCATCAGGAATGCTGGGAGTTGTAGTCCAAAGCATCTGGGGAGTACCAGGTTGCAGAAGGCTGGGCTAGGTGTATTAAGAATACATTGACTGATTAAAAAGGTGCCGATGCTGCTGATGAATGAATAACATTTTTTAAAAGTCAACTAGCTTTTTATACAAAGATACGTGCAAAACATGTAATAATCTGGGTCTGTTTTAGGAGAGACATAGAATCATAGAATAGTAGAGTTGGAAGGGGCCTAGAAGGCCCTCGAGTCCAACCCCCTGCTCAATGCAGGAATCCACCTTAAAGCATCCCTGACAGATGGTTGTTCAGCTGCCTCTTGAAGACCTCTAGTGTGGGAGAGTCCACAACCTCCCTAGGTAACTGGTTCCATTGTCGTACTGCTCTAACAGTCAGGACGTTTTTCCTGATGTCCAGCTGGAATCTGGCTTCCTTTAACTTGAGCCCGTTATTCTGTGTCCTGCACTCTGGGAGGATCGAGAAGAGATCCTGGCCCTCCTCTGTGTGACAACCTTTCAAGTATTTGAAGAGTGCTCTCATGTCTTCCCTCAATCTTCTCTTCTCCGGGCTAAACATGCCCAGTTCTTTCAGTCTCTCTTCATAGGGCTTCGTTTCTCTTCTTTTGTACACATGTGCCAGCACACACACACACACATGTGTGCATACACACATGTACATACACAGGAAAGAATGCTTGTTCTAAGATGGGGCCCTGCTGTGACATAGGACCAAAAGTTATGCACAGATTTAATCAGCTAGTCATTTGATTAAAATTCATGCAGGTGATGAACTAGGATTTCTTTCATATTAGGTGGCAATCCAGGTTTGGGAAGATAAAAGTTTGCAAGCATTGCATCGCATTTGATAGTTTGTAGTGCTGCTTTCCAAAAGCATTCTTTCTTTCTTTCTTTTTTTAAAAAAACACCCTCTATTAAATTGGCGACTTCTTTCTTTCTGTCTGTCTGTCTCTGTCTCTCTTTCTCTCTCTGTTTCAAATATGTAGGGGCTTGGAGCATGGAGCAGGGCCATGCCTTAGTGGTAGAACACATGCTTTGCAAGGAAGAGGCCCAGGGTTCAAGCCTTGATATCTCCAGTTAAAAAGGATCTTCTCTGTAAAAGGGCCGGCAAAGACCCTACCTGAGACACACATCCCAAGAGCCACTAGACACAATTGTGTTAGATCAGCCTTCCTCAACCTGGGGCGCTCCAGATGTGTTGGACTGCACCTCCCAGAATGCCCCAGCCAGCAGAATGCCCCAGCCAGTTGGACTACTGCCTAACTAGGCCCGAATAGAGAGGAACCAACGTGATTTGGAAGCTTTACTTTCCTTCTCTACTGCATTTTTTTTTTTTTTTTGCAGTTGTGATCATTGTGGTGTGCCCATTCACACTTCTTTCAAAAGCAGTGTCTATTTACTGACAATTATTTTTATTCTTAAAACACAGTGGAGATCCATTCTTTACTAATGGCTTGGGTGTCACAGCTGGCTCATGATTTACCTTTTTCTCTGCACGTGTAGAACCAGAGGCTACAATTTGGCGGAAAATTAAGGAAAGTCAGCTTCCAGTTTATTGTTTGTAGGCAATCTGCTTTCTTTATGTTGTCTGCCTTTGACAGCAGTAGAATGTCATGCTTGTGACTTCATGTGGCTGCAGCCATTTATAAACTTCATTCTCAAGACACGGAATAACGGGCTCAAATTAAAGGAAGTCAGATTCCAGCTAGACGTCAGGAAAAACTTCCTGACTGTTAGAGCAGTATGACAATGGAATCAGTTACCTAGGGAGGTTGTGGGCTCTCCCACCCTAGAGGCATACAAGAGGAAGCTGGACCACCATCTGTCAGGTATGCTTTAGGGTGGATTCCTGCATTGAGCAGGGGGTTGGACTCGATGGCCTTGTAGGCCCGTTCCAACTCTGCTATTCTATGATTCTGTGATTCTCAAGAACTTATTTACTGGCAGAACGTGGCTTCAGATGTGGCCATTTCAGAGCAGTTTTTATCACGGGTCTTGTGGATGCTTTTCTTTAGTCTTACGGTGCTTAGAAATTAAAGGGCTTGTTTGATTAAACCACCAGGATAAGAATAAAAAGATTACCTTCCTGAGTCACACCAAACTAGCCCAGCCGTCCATTCCCAGTCAGGGACAGCCAGATACCATTGGGAAGCTTACAAATAGGGTGTGTTGGTTGATGGCCATTTCCTGACGCTTTCTCTCGAGCGTCAGGTGAGCAGAGGTAGGCTGCATCTGACCATTGAAGTGGAATAGCGGTCATCGTCCACTTGTCACCTGGACTACCCTGCTGTTTAAAGAGTGCCAATAGTACGTTCAGAGCCCTGCAAGAAAGCCACAACCAGCGTAGCACTGAGGCCATAAGCGACTTGAAGTCGGGGTTCAGCGTGGAAAAGGTTTAAATAAATAAAGAAGCTGTTACATCTGCCGTTAACATGTTGTTAACTCCCTCGGCAGACGTTAAATCATTTTCAAGTACAATAATAGCGTGGGAGGTAAATTAACTAACCATTAACAATCTTATAAATACACAATTAACATGCCAGCATTTATATGACACATTGATGGGGCAGCAGTAATTTTTGATTGGGAGTTTTGCTTTTCTTTTTTTTTAAAGCCGGCCTTTGAGGGGCTTCAGGCTGTTGCTTTATTGAGGCATAACCTGGGCTGAGCGTTGGCTTCCTCTTCTAAGTTGCTCCCCTTCTGAAACAGTGGTGCAGAAAGGCTTTCTGCACATGCTTACTGGGGAGAAAGACTTGAGGCTGACCAGAATCCAGGTGCTGCACTGTCAGCCTTGCTCAGACCAATGCCTCTTTGTGCCATTTTTGATCTGAACGGGACCCAGCGCTTTTTAACGTGTTCATAAACGATCCAGAATTACGAGCGAGCAGTCAGGTGGCCAACTTTGCTGACGGACGCCAAATTATTTAGGGTGGTTCAAACAGAAAAAGGGGCAGCTTGAGGAAACGGCCGTTCAAATTGCAAACGCGGTTCAGCGTAAGCGAGGGTAAAGTGATGCACGTTGGGGGCAGAACATTCCAACTTCACGTATGCGCTGATGAAGTCTGAGTCTTGACACTGACTGACCAGGAACGTGATCCCGGGTTGTGGTGGATGGTTTCGGGGGAAATGTTGACCCAGGGTGTGTGGGCTGCTATGGAAAAGGCAAATTCTGTGTTGGAAATTGTTACGAAAGGAATTGAAAATGAAGCAGCCGATATCATAAGGCCTTTGTACAAATCTATGGTGCAACCAGGTTTGGGATACTGTGTACCTCAAAAATGATATTATAGAACTGGAGATGTTCCAGAAGTAGGGTGACCATATGGAAAGGAGGACAGGGCTCCTGTATCTTTAACAGTTGCATTGAAAAGGGAATTTCAGCTTGTGTCATTTGTATATATGGAGAACCTGGTGAAATTTACTCTTCCTCACAGCAGTTAAAGCTGCAGGTGCCCTGCCCTCTTTTGTATCTGGTCACTCTAGCTTTAACTGTTGTGATGAAGAGGGAATTTCACCTGGTGCTGCATGCCTACAAATGACGACTGCTGAAATTCCTTTTTCTATACAACTGTTAAAGATGCAGGAGCCCTGTCCTTCTTTTCATATGGTCACCCTATCCAGAAGGGGGGGGAGATTAAGCAGCTGTGTCGTGCCCCTGCTAGAGGAATCCTCCTCAGAGGAGGAAGCAGAGCCTCCAGAAACCAGGGAGACACCACAGCATGTTCTGGCATCAGACCAGGAGGCGCATGGCCCTTCGAGGGTGACAGCTCCAGGTCCTTCCCTAACAGGGGAGGGGACTCTGTCTCTGGAGCACAGGCTGAGCATACACACCCCGATCTCCCAGGAGCGTTGGAACCTCAAGCGACAAGCCAGCAGGTCTCCTTTAAGAAAGAGTGCTCAGTTGCAAAAATGGTCTCCTTGGGAGAAAGCAACTCCTTTTGAGTAGGGCTCTGGCCAGAGAGCTCTGATGGACAACAGCTGAGCCTGGGTGGGGCTCAGCAGCCTTTGAGAGTAGAAGCCAGCAGTGAGAGCTTCCTGGTTGTTGGAAACAAGATCTCACCAGCTTCTCTGGCCTTGTCTCCTGACCCTGCGTTGTTCCTGAGCCTCTGTGCTACGACTTTGGACCTCTGCTACCAGATTATGTATGTATTGGACTGCCTCACTGTGTTTGACCCTTTGCCTGTTTGACTGCTCCTGCGTTGCCTGACTCTATATCGGACTGATTGTCTGTGGCTTGCAGGAATGGGTAATCCTTACAACTCAAGATGTGTCTGAGTAATAATTAGTTCAGGCTGGGTTCCCAGGCCGGACTTGGCATCTGTATAGGCCCAAGTGGTGCAATCCTACTTACTCCTTGATGTCACTCGACCCCTATTGAGTAGGCAGTTTGCTCGTGGTGGCACTGAAGCAAAGCAGAGAGGGAGGACATTGATTCCCTCTTCTGCCAGGCTCCCAAAACCGAGCTAGAGAGCAAAGCACCAAGATCCCGCGGCTACAACCTCTCCCCCCACCACCACCCCCAAAGCCCTGGAGTCTAGTTTTAAATCTTGTTGCTTTTCTCGACTGGGCCGCTAGGAAGGTCTCCAGGGTCTGGTACAGACTGAATAGATTCTTGTAATACTTGAGCTCTGGGTCGCTCAGAGGAATTAATCGGCAGATGATTCCAGAGAGGCAAGAGAAAAACAGACTATGGAATTCACTGCCACAAGATGCAGTGGCGGCTATTACCTGTGAAGGCTTTTTTAAAAGCATTAGACACATTCTAATTGGTCTATCAGCAGCCTCTCTCCATAAAAGGCGAAATGGAAAGGGCTTTACTTCGGAATACCAAATGCTGGGGACATTTGCCTTCACGCCGTGCCTGGAAGGTTTCCCATAACCATCTGGCTGGCCATTATTGGCCACAGAATGCTAGACTAGATAGATATTCATTCTGATACAGCAGGTCTGCTGTTAATGATTTGTACCAAGGTCTTCCAGCATTTTAACTGGTTTTTAAACATAAGAATGACATGTGATATTATATAGGAAGCGGCACACATCACTGATTTCATTTTGCAAAAGGTGATCTGGTTCTGGCTTGGGATCCCCAGCGTGTTAACTAACGGTAGTTTCTACAAACCGCAGTTTCCCAAGCTCAGATGGAACAAGAGACATAGAACAAGCCTGAACCAGAAGTTTAAAATCCTCTCTCCTTGCGGAGTGAGTAAAAGAGTTGTTCCGGTTTATGGTTCTAATAACAAACCAGGGTTTGCTGTTACATCTAAACCAGGTTAGTGTCCTTCAGAAATAAAACACAGTCTTGCATTGGCCAGCAAACCTATCTCTGGTGCGTATGCTGGTTTCCCAACCACCCCGCTTCTGATTTGGGGAGAGTTAGAGAGGGCCATGCACTGAGCCCATCAATCCGCAAAAATCCAATCCGCCTTTTCTACTCCGGTGGTCCTGCCGTTTGTGTCCATAGAGTAGGTTTGTCGCCCTTGAAGGATGCAGACAAGCTGGAGCGTGTTCAGAGGAGGGCAACCAGGATGATCAGGGGTCTGGAAACAAAGCCCTATGAAGAGAGACTGAAAGAACTGGGCATGTTTAGCCTGGAGAAGAGAAGATTGAGCGGAGACATGATAGCACTCTTCAAAGACTTAAAAGGTTGTCACACAGAGGAGGGCCAGGATCTCTTCTCGATCCTCCCAGAGTGCAGGACACGGAATAACGGGCTGAAGTGACAGGAAGCCAGATTCCGGCTGGACATCAGGAAAAACTTCCTGACTGTTAGAGCCGTGCGACGGTGGAATCAGTTACCTAGGGAGGTTGTGGGCTCTCCCACACTAGAGGCCTTCAAGAGGCAGCTGGACAACCATCTGTCAGGGATGCTTTAGGGTGGATTCCTGCATTGAGCAGGGGGTTGGACTAGATGGCCTTGTAGGCCCCTTCCAACTCTGCTATTCTATGAAATAAGGTGCCTTCAGTAGCTTTCATCCACTTAATACAAATATTCATGCTGACGCCACAGCGCCAAGTCTGTCGGGCCCTAGCAGGGCTTCGCCAGGCACTAGGGACCCCGGGGGATTTAGGCATATTTAGAAGGAAATGGTGTGTGGCTTTGCAGTCCATGAGACCAGCCTGCTGCTTGCTGTGTGTATATGTCCATCCGTCCTTGTCCACCCCTGCTTTCATTTTTACAGCATGGCTCGGTTTATAATCTGCTTACACTTCAGCAGACCACACAGACTCATAGAAACATAGAATTGTTGAGCTGGAAGGGGCCTATAAGGCCATCGAGTCCAACCCCCTGCTCAATACAGGAATCCACCTTAAAGCATCCCTGACAGATGGCTGTCCAGCTGCCTCTTGAAGACCTCTAATGTGGGAGAGCCCACAACCTCCCTAGGTCACTGATTCCATTGTTGTACTGCTCTAACAGTTAGGAAGTTTTACCTGATGTCCAGCCGGAATCTGGCTTCCTTTAACTTGAGCCCGTTATTCCGTCTCCTGCACTCTGGGAGGATTGAGAAGAGATCCCGGCCCTAATCTATGTGACAACCTTTCAAGTATTTGAAAAGTGCTATCATGTCTCCCCTCCATCTTCTCTTCTCCAGGCTAAACATGCCCAGTTCTTTCAGTCTCTCTTCATAGGGCTTTGTTTCTCTTCTTGTGTACATGCCCAGATCATAGAATCATAGAATAGTAGAGTTGGAAGGGGCCTATAAGGCCATTGAGTCCAACCCCCTACTCAATACAGGAATCCACCGTAAAGCATCCCTGACGGATGGTTGTCCAGCCGCCTCTTGAAGGCCTCTAGTGTGGGAGAGCCCACCACCTCCCTAGGTCACTGGTTCCATTGTCATACTGCTCTAACATACCTTAGCAAGGTCTGTGGGCCTTCTGTTTCAGTGACTTCTGTGGAATTCTCTCCTCCGTTTGCAAAGGACTGCTTACGGAGTGGATTTGAGCATCAGGGCCAGGAGCGTTGGTTGTACTCCACTTTAAAATGAAAAGTTGACCTAGCCAAGCCCTGGTACATGATCTTAATTCTTTCCAAACTTTTGCATAATTGCGAAATAATCTATGTATTCCCCTGCTCTTAATTTGCGTAAATCTGCACCTTTTTTTCTGCCTCGGATAACCTTTTTTGCGGCTGTTCTTATTTCACTAGTCGGGTGGAGGAGCCGTGCAGGACATGGAAGCCTCCACCCTCCTTTAATGGAAACCTTCAGCCATCTCTTTGGCCTCCTGAGGTTTCAGTAGCCACACTTCCAGCATTTTAGTGGTTTGTGTTTTAAAGTATTGGGAGGATGCTAGATTTTAAAACAATGGAATTGGAAGTTTTTCTACTTGGCTGTTTTAATTCCTGTTAAAACTGTGCTAATTTATGTTTGTTACTTCTAATTTTTAAATCACACTGTAAACCGTCTGGGATCAATATTGTGAAGGGTGGGATATAAATACCTTAAATTAAATTACAGAAGTGAAATAAGAAATTTGAATGTGGTTTTCTTCCTAGCATTTTTTAAAAAATTATTATTATTTGGTAAACTGCTGTAAACTGTGGTTTGATAGAACGCCATCCAAATATTTAATGAGAAACGCTGAACTCGTATAGAGTTTGCCTAGCGTAGTAGCTCAATAGTGCAAACTTCACTTTGGCCATGAATGCGTCAGGTGTGGCCTGAGGATCCCTAAAATCTTATGCACACTTACTTAGGAGTAAACCCTGCTGAATACAGTGGGGGTTCCGTTACTTCCAAGTAAAAGGATTGCTCTGAAGGCCGTTTTTCTCTCCGTCTCCCCTTTCCCCCTCCATATTTCTAGAATATAGCAGTGATAATTAGGAATGTCATTGTAATTGCTAACTGTCTTATAGAATTCAGGTGGGCAGAAGGTCGATCAGGTTGAGTCCCGAATGGTTTATAATAGATTGACAAGGGTTTCCCAGATATAGCGGTTTTATACTAGTAACAGCAAAAGAGCCCTCCATTCCACCCCAGTCTAAATTAGGCTGTTAGAATATCTGGTCTGCACTAAATTAGATGCATATTTGTACTTGTGTATGCAAATTATCCCAGTGAAGAGTTCACAGGACGCATTAGGTCAGTGTTCTTCACTGCAAGGGTCAGGCAGCCATTAGAATCATAGAATCGTAGAGTTGGAAGGGGCCTTTAAGGCCATTGAGTCCAACCCCCTGCTCAATGCAGGAATCCACCCTAAAGCATCCCTGACAGATGTTTGTCCAGCTGCCTCTTGAAGGCCTCTAGGGTGGGAGAGACCACCACCTCCCTAGGTCACTGGTTCCATTGTCATACTGCTCTAACAGTCAGGAAGTTTTTCCTGATGTCCATCCGGCATCTGGCTTCCTGTAACTTCAGCCCATTATTCCGTGTCCTGCACTCTGGGATGATCGAGAAGAGGTAGCGTATCTCAGAGTTATAGGGGAGAGGCAACAGGGCGCAAGGGCTGTTTCATCCTGCTAGCCACTGGAGGCATCTGAGCTATTGTAAAAATGATACGCAGAATTTAAAACTATAAAAACATGCACCATGCACAAATCATACATCTAAAAGTGACTATAAACAACTTTAAGATGTCAGCCAAACTTAAAAACAGATCCGGGATCGCTGTAGCTCATCGCATTTTGCTAAATGCCTGGGGAAAAATAAAAGTCTTGACCTGGCACCAAAAAGATAGTTATGTTGGAGCCAGGCGGGCCTCATCAGGGAGAGCATTCCATAATTGGGTGGGAGTCAGACACAGAAAGGGAGACGGCTGGTTCTTTTCTGCTGGCTGGTTCTGTGTAAAGAGCACGTTGGAGATCTTCTTTGCATGGGCTCCCTGCCCCACCCCAGGGCCAGCAGGGAATGTATCCTTACACGGCTTGGGACCACAATACCTGTTGGAATGCCTCTCCCGACGTGAATATACCCGGTCACTACGTTCAACATCTAAGGTCCTCCTCCGGGTGCCTACTCCGAGAGAGGCTCGGAGCGTGGCAACCAGGGATAGGGCCTTTTCAGTGGTGGCCCCCAGACTATGGAATGATCTCCCTGTTGAGGCTCGCCTGGCACCAACGCTACTATCTTTCCGACGCCAGGTTAAGACTTTCCTCTTTGCCCAGGCATATGGCGGCACATCCTAACTACCCACATGTTTAGTTTTTAATCGGTTTTTAATGATTTATGTGTGTATGCACTGTGTTTTAGAGTTTTAAATTTTGTATACCTGTTTTTACCTCAATTTTAGAATTTCTGTAAACCGCCCAGAGAGCCCTGGCTATGGGAGCGGTATATAAGTGTAATAAATAAATAAATAAATCCTAACTGGAGAAATGAAACTACGCCTCCCAGAGATATCCCTTCCCAACAGAAAAGCTCCAGGCCTCTAAGGCCTGACTTTCTTACCTTGCCTCATTAGGCCTCAGCCTCCACACCCTCCAGGAGTAGAACGCAGGTGATCTCCCTGATTTCATAGAATCATAGAATCATAGAAGAGCAGAGTTGGAAGGGGCCTACAAGGCCATCGAGTCCAACCCACTGCTCAATGCAGGAATCCACCTTAAAGCATCCCTGACAGATGGCTGTCCAGCTGCCTCTTGAAGGCCTCTAGTGTGGGAGAGCCCACCACCTCCCTAGGTAACTGATTCCACCGTCGCACTGCTCTAACAGTTAGGAAGTTTTTCCTGATGTCCAGCCGGAATCTGGCTTCCTTTGACTTGAGCCCGTTATTCCGTGTCCTGCACTCTGGGAGGATCGAGAACTTCCTTTAAAGTAATGTGTGCTTATGTGTTTTTCCCCCCCAGGCAGTCAAGTTTGTGGCTCAGCATGGATCGAAGAAGATAGTACGGGAAGAAGGCGGCGGGGGAATTTGGAGCGGGATGGCTTTCTTGGACAACCCCACCATTATCCTGGCTCACATCCGGCAGTCGCACGTGACCAGCGATGACACGGGGATGTGCGAAATGGTCCTGATTGACCACGACGTGGACTTGGAGAAATTCCAGCCCGCTTCCGCCAACAGGGAGAGCAGCTCGGAGGCGCAGGGCAGCAACGGCGAATCTCAGGGTTACGTCTACTCTCAGTCGGTCGACATTACCTCAAGCTGGGACTTCGGCATCCGAAGGCGGTCAAACACAGGTGAGTTGGAGAGGGAGCATCGACAGGGGACTCTGTGGTTTGTGACATAGAAACATAAGAACATCAGAAGTGCCCTGCTGGATCAGACCAAGGGTCCACCTAGTCCAGCACTCTGTTCACCCAGTGGCCAACCAGCCATCAGCCAGGGATGAACAAGCAGGACTTCCTCTTCCTCTTCCTCTTCCTCTTCTCCTCCTCCTCCTCCTCCTCCTTCTCCTTCTTCTTCAGAACATCAGAAGCGCCCTGCTGGATCAGACCAAGGGTCCATCTAGTCCAGCACTCTGTTCACCCAGTGGCCAACCAGCCATCGGCCAGGGATGAACAAGCAGCACATGGTGCAACAGCACCCTCCCACCCATGTTCCCCAGCAACTGGTGCACACAGGCTTACTGCCTTGAATACTGGAGATAGCACACAACCATCAGGGCTAGTAGTCATTGATAGCCTTTGCCTCCAGGAATGTATCCAACCCCCTTTTAAAGCCATCCAGATTGGTGGGCATCACTACATGTGGTGGTAGTGAGTTCCATCATTTAACTACGTGCCGTGTGAAGACGAACTTCCTTTTATTTATCCTGGATCTCCCACCAGTTTCATGGGACGACCCCCTTGGGTTCTAGTACTTTGTGAGAGGGAGAAAAATGTCTCCCTATCCACCTTCTCCACACCAGGCATAATTTTGTACACCTCTATCATGTCTCCCCATAGCCTCCTTTTTCCCCAAGCTAAATCACAGAATAGTAGAGTTGGAAGGGGCCTATAAGGCCATCGAGTTCAACCCCCTGCTCCATGCAGGAATCCACCTCAAAGCATCCCTGATTGATGGTTCATGGCCAAAGTGATGTTTGAACTAAGGGCTTTCAGACTGAAAGTTTGCACTCTTGAGCTGCTATGTTAGACAAACCCTTGCGCATCAGAGGAGGATATTTATTTATTTATTACATTTATATACTGCCCCCATAGCTAGAGCTCTCTGGGCGGTTTACAGAAATTCTAAAATGAGATTAAAAACAAGTATACAAAATTTAAAATTCTTAAACGCAGAACATACATACATGAAGCATTAAAAACCGTTAAAATAAACGTGGGTGATTAAGATGTGCTGCCACATGCCTGGGCAAAGAGGAAAGTCTTAACCTGGCGCCGGAAAGATAGCAGCGTTGGCGCCAGGCGAGCCTCGTCAGGGAGATCGTTCCATAGTCTGGGGGCCACCACCGAAAAGGCCCTGTCCCTTGTTGCCACACTCCGAGCCTCTCTCGGAGTAGGCATTCAGGACCTTAGATGTTGAACGTAGTGACCGCGTATATTCACATCAGGAGAGGCGTTCCGACAGGTATTGTGGTCCCAAGCCATGTAAGGCTTTATAGGTCAAAACCAGCACCTTGAATTGGGCTCGGAAACATACAGGCAGCCAGTGCAAGCGGACAAGAGCAGGTGTTATATGGTTGAACCTTCTGGTTCCTGAAATCAATCTGGCCGCTGCGTTTTGCACGAGCTGCAGCTTCCGAACCGTCTTCAAAGGCTGCCCCATGTAGAGGGCATTGCAGTAATCTAACTTGGAGGTTACCAGAGCATGGACAACTGAAGCCAGGTTATCCCTGTCCAGATAGGGGCGTAGCTGGGCCACCAACTGGGTTGCTGGCCTTAATAATGAGCCTGCAAGCATGGCCCCTGTGGCTTTCTCTTGAGGCCGGACAAATAGCGATGGAGAAATCTGTCCGTTCTGCTTTCTCCCACATTCATTCTTTACTAGTGTAAGGCCTGTGTGATCATGGTCCTTAGTGGTTCTGCTCCTTTCCCACTTTTTTGCCCCTCAGTCCCCTGACCTCATGAATAATATAAATGTGGCTCATGCCTAGTGAATCTGCCCTACGAAATTTGCATCCCTCAGACGCCCCGATTGGCCGCCTCCGTCCCCTTCTCCCTCCTCACCGGCAGCGACAGCCTAACCGCACAGCCGTACCTGGGGCCCGCCTTCACACCTCAATGATTGGCCGAGCAGGGCTGTCCATCATCCCACTGGTGAAGGGGCTGCCCTGCCTGGTCAGCGCAGAGGGAATGAATTGCTATAAAAGCTCGAGCTTTGAACTTCTTGAAAGTTTCGAAAGTTTCTGCGCATGTACACTGCTCAAGCTTCAGTATAAAATAAAAATGATCAAAATTGGTCCGGTGCATCCCTGGTTATAAGCCTTACGCTACCGTATTCTTTTATAAGATAAATCTCAAGTTCTTTCCATCCTATTTATGAAGACATTTGCAAGTTTTGTGAAGTTCTTATCAAAAAATAAATGAAACGAACAACATTTCCACACATCCCTACATTAGAGGCTCATATGGGTTTGGCTCACCTGGTCCCAGCAGATTAGAGCTTTTGGGGTCAAGGCCGTCACCTTAAATTGAGCCTGGAAGCAAATTGTTAACCAGTTCAGCTGGTATGTAATGGGTGTAATATGCTCCAAATGTTCTGCCCCTACAAGCACCCAGGCTGCTGTGTTCTGCATGATCTTCTCCAGACTTGTTGAGGGTTCGGGAGGAAATATGTCTCCCCATCACTGTTTTTTAACCCACCCACCCCCACCCCAATCTAGAGACTGATTTATTGCTGGGCTTTCCTTCCTTTCCTTACATCCCGGCCGCGGAGGTTTCGAATCCTGGAATGCCCACGGGCTCCGGCAGCCTCCGAAGGGTATAAACGCAACACCCCGTTCTGTTTGGCTGATAAGCCCCCCCGGGGGGGGGGGAATCTAGAGCTCAGAAGTACATTTCACTGAAATAAGCGGCCCAACGTCGTTTTTGTGTAGAGGAGTAAGTGTTTTAAGGGGCGGGGAGCCCGAGCTGTCACGAAAGCTGATAAGAAAAATACACACGCGCAACCACGGTTTACTGTAATTAGGCACAAAGACGGAAGGCTGTAGGTGGGCGCTGTGTTGCTTTAGATTGGCTTCTCCTACGGCACGGAACAATGGCATTCGGAGCTGGGATGGGGCCAACTCACTCCTGTTGCTTGAGATACAAGAATACTCATAACGCTACTTCGCATTTGTATAGGTTAGTATTATTCATATTATTATTAGAAGGGCACAAGCTCCACCCTCTGAGAATACTGGAAATCTTATTTAGCCCCCCCTGTCCCCCCCTTCCCCCAAGACATCACGAGGCATCTCTGAAGCCTGCCTTCTCAAACAACCACGGAGATTGGCTCCATCCGTGCATTCCGTGGCTTCGATGCATTTCCGCAGCATTTCATAGTCCCGAGGTATCCAGTTGTGATGCCCCCAGAAACCTCTCTGGGTCCTCACCAGGCCCCCTGCTGCCCCCTGCTTTATATTTTATTTGATTGATTGATTGATTGATTGATTACATTTATATACCGCCCCATAGCCGAAGCTCTCTGGGCGGTTTACAAAAGTTACAAAACAGTAAACGTTAAAAATATACAAAATTTAGAAACATCAAAAACGTAAAAACTGCAGTATAAAAACAACAGTATCCATTTAAAAACACCAGTTCTGGGGTCCGTTAAAAAACAAACTTAGCATTGTTAAATGCTGTTAAATGCCTGGGAGTGGGTTTTTTTTTTTGGAGGGGGGATAATAATTTTATTTATTTTTTCCAGTATATACATATAAACAAATGTTCATAAATAAATACATGTTCATTATACAGTAACCTTTTTTACCACCCAAAGTTATAAACATAATTACTTTTCATTTCAGGTTTCATCTTTTATCCCTTTTATCCCGTTCCCTCCCTATCCCTGGTGCATGCCTGGTGCATTTCTTATAAATTGTCCCATTTCTTTTTCTGGGATATGACAGTATATCACTTCTGTTTATCTCTTCCTTTATTATTTTTATAGTTATTTTCTAAACTTCTTTTCAGGCGTCCCGGAGTTGTTCTGTTCATTTCTTTCTTGCTTCATACATTCTATATATTTCTGCCAATCTCTCTTAAAGTTGTCTTTTTGTTTTATTCCTCTTTGTAATTGTAATTTCTGTGTCAATTTTTCACTTAATTGCTATCTCCCAAATTTCCCTTTTCCATATAGCTATTTTTAATTAAAATAACTGGGAGACTGGCACGCTGCAACGGAAAGTGTTTGCAGCGCCGTATTTATTAGGGTCAGAAAGCGTGTTTGGTAGCTCAGACACCCCCCCCCCCATTTCTGCCTTGTACTTAGTTTCTTCCTCAAGTTACTTCCTTTTCAGACCTACCAGCAGGGCTGGGCAGAGCGGGGTGGGGTGGGGGAGTAGGGGTAGTTGGCGTGGGCCTACAGTTTTGAGGGGGCCTGATCTGAGTCCCCGTGGTTGAGACAAAAGGGGACGCTTTGGTAAAGATTTGTTACGAAGTAGCATTTTTTCTGTTATTGCCAGCAACGGTGGCCTCTAACGGTGGCTTCAAATGTCCTAAAACGAATCAAGTCATACTTTCGGTCCGCAATGGTGCAAGAACCTTTGAATGGATGAGCAGTTTTGAACATGAACGTTGACAAGGCAAAGTTGCTTGATTTTTCTGTTGTTGGTGATGAATCTGCCCAAAGGAAAGCACGTAAAGCATCTCTGAATGTGAGGAAGGGATGTCTTATATACATCTTGAATAAAAGTGTTGGCCGTTACCTTTTTATATAAATCGTTCTAGTTCTTATGTATTTAGAACTGATTAAAAAAATACTTAATGAGCAGTTTGAAATGGGGCCTACATTTCCCATTTGGCCCAGGCCTGTTACCAGCTTTGCCCTGCCTACCAGCTGGCCTTCTGGGAAATGAATGTTTTGTGACTGGCCCTGCCCACCCTGGCTTCCATTTTATGAATGGGCCAGCCCTGTCCCCATGGTAGCCATTTTGTGAGAGTGCCCACAGCACTCTCCCAAAATCCTAAAACTGGCCTCTCACCAAATCCTTGAGGTGCCATTTCTGATCCTTGATCTCCGACCAGATGTCAAGGTTTCCCCCCGCCGTGTCCTGATTCCTGAGCGACTTGCAATCAGGAAGCTTGGACTCCGTGTTTTGAATAAATTTGCATATATTTGCATAATGTAATCTGCTTCTGTGACTCAGAGCTTTCAGATTATTGCATCGTTTCGTTCGCGAGGGAGGGAGGGGGTGTCAGGAAGGAATAACCTGAGAAAAAATGGAATGGAGAGAAGCACCGTCTTTTTTCTGCAGACACAAGGGTAGATAGAAGCGTGCTTTAATTTCATTTTTTTAAGATCAAATTCTAAGGCGCCTGAGTTCTGCATAAAGTGCTCTCTGCTCTCTGTTAATACGACTTGCCTGTTATATGGGTCAATATTCCCAGCCACCTCCAGCCCACCCGAAATACATCCAAAATTAGCGGAGTTGGACTGTATTGGGTAGCCCCACCACGAAACAGTTGTGTGGTGTTTAAAAATAAATTTGTTTAATCCATTTTTCTCCTTTTCAGTTTGCAACGTTATAACGGTATCATTTTTTCCCGGGTGCAGGAAGGGCGGCTCTATATTGAACTAAACTTATGTTTTAAATTAAGACTTCTTATTAAAAAAGATTTTTAAAAGGAAATAGGTTTTTTTTTTCTTTAAATTGCCAAGCAGAAATCCTTGATTTTTTTTAAAAAATGCATCTTTTTATTAAGTTCTTGATTTAGTACTCTACTTATTTTTTCCCAAAGAAAGATCCATCCTAATTTGGTGACATGACCACTGAAATATGTTGATGGAGAAGAGAGAGTCGCTTACAGAAATAGCAACGGACTCCAGACTTGATCCAGCAGTATCTGTGCAAAGCAGCCAGAGCTCGGTTTGAAGCCCATAAAACGAAACAACCCCCCGAAAAACTCCCCAAATTCCACTAATGAATTGTTTTGGGCAGGGGGAAGGACAGGGAATTAAACATAGCCCCCGCCTCTCTCCCTTTGAATCGCTGATGGGCGAGAATGGCCCTCCAGATGCTGATGGCTATCCAGCTGTTGATGGGTCAACTCCCACTGGCCCCAGCCATCATGGCCAATTTTGAGGGATGATGGGAGTTGTAGTCCAGTGACAGCTGGAGCACCGTAGGTTCCCTCACCCTGGGTTACAGGTTTGGCATTGGGCCTCAATTCCCACCATGTCTGCTAATGCTTGCAATGCCTGTAAGAAAATAGGGAGCCACTTTATACCGGGGTTAGACTCTCCATCCAAACCAGTACTGTCTACTCTCCAGGGTCCCAGGCAGAGGGAGGCCTTTCTCCAGCCCTACGTACTTCCTGACACCCTCTTAAGTGGAGAAGCCGGGGATTGAATTTGGGACCTTCTGCGGGCAAAGCAGGTGCCCCCTCTGTCGAGGGACCCAAAGGATGGGTCCCCGTGGCTCGCTGAGTGGTGGTCAAAGACTCTCAAGACACAATTTCTCTCTCTTTAGAGGTTTATTTGAAAAGTCAGAAGCTTTAAAATTGAGCTTTGCTGCCTCCCCCTCTTCACCTCTTCCCTGTTCAAGTGGGACCTAGTTGATCCAGGGCGTAGGACCCCTGAAAGACCAAAAGCCCAATCCTGGGCATGTTTACTCCAGCGTAAATCTCGCTTGTTTTAGGTTTTTTTTTCCTAACCACGCTTATTTGGTAAGTGTCTTAAAGAACATCAGAAGAGCCCTGCTGGTTCAGACCAAGGGTCCATCTAGTCCAGCACTCTGTTCATATGGTGACCAACCAGCTGTCGACCCACAAGCAGGATATGATACAACAGCATACTCACACATACACACACACATGTTCCCCAGCAACTGGTGTATAGCGCCTTCTTCATCAGGACTAATAGCCATTGATAGCCTGCTCCCCCAGTGATTTATCCAACACCCTTTTAGAGCCATCCAAATTGGCAGCCATCTCGTAGTGATGACCTGGAACCTGATCCATCCCGAACCCACGCTAAACATGACATGAAGCTCCTCAGGGTGCCTACTGATCAGAAGTTGGCAACAAGGGAGAGGGCCTTCGCTGTGGTGCCCCCCCCCCAATTTTGGAATGATCTCCCTGACGAGAACCGCCTGGCTCCAACATTGCTATTTTTTCAGCTCCAGGTCAAGACTTTTCTCTTCTCCCAGGCATCCCAGGCATGTAGCAATATCTGATGAACTTCATTGATCCTGGATCTGTTTAGGTTCATAGCTTAAAGCGGTGTATAGTTGTTTTTAGATGTATGTTTTTTCTGTATGTTGCATGTTTTTGTGGTTTTAAATCCTGTATATTGTTTTTAATTGTTTTAATCTTATGTAAACCGCCCAGAGAGCTTCGGCTATGGGACGGTATAGAAATGTAATAAACAGCAACCAGATCCAAAGGTACCAATCTGACTCACATCACCTTGTGTGAAATAATTCTTTGCTTTTATTATCTGTATCCACTTTCCATATCGATAAATCCTATCATTCTTTCACGCAGGTTGACGTGTGTCATATTGGTACCTTGAAATCTTTTTAGTGTGGTCTGGCAGACCCCATGTTGAAGACAACTAAAACAAAACAACAAATTCATTTTTTCTGTCTGGTATCTTTATTTGTAATAGGAGAGCTATGTTGTTTGTAATCTATGCTTTTGGAGACAGACTTTCTTCTTCTTCTTCTTCTTCTTCTTCTTCTTCTTCTTCTTCTTCCTCCTCCTCCTCTTTCTCTCTCTCTCTTTCTTCTTCTTCTACCTCTTCTTCCTCCTTCTCCTCTCTCTTTCTTCTTCTTCTTCTTCTTCTTCTTCTTCTTCTTCTTCTTCTTCCGCCCCTCTCTCTCTCTCTCTTCTTCTTCTTCTTCCTCCTCCTCCTCCTCCTTCTCTCTCTTTCTCTCTCTCTTTCTTCTTCTTCTTCTCCTCCTCCTCCTTCTCTCTCCTTCTTCTTCTTCTTCTTCTTCTTCTTCTTCTTCTTCTTCTTCCTCCTCCTCCTCCTCCTCCTCCTCCTCCTCCTCCTCCTCTCTCTTTCTCTCTCTCTCTCTCCTCCTTCTTCTTCTTCTTCTTCTTCTTCTTCTTCTTCCTCCTCCTCCTCCTCCTCCACGATATCATACTAACAATTTTTTTTTTGGCTCCTGAAATAAATCTGTCATTTAAAACATCAGGAGAATTTGAGGAGGAGGCGGAGGAGACCCAGCCTCGCGGGTGTTGATATTCCACCTATGTGAGCACGTCCTGAATGTGGAGTCAAAAATATCTAAAGGAAAAATTATATCCATTTTTAAAGATTTGACTAATGTTGTGAAGATACAAATCATTTATTTTTACTACCTATAAACTGTTTCAGCACACTGAAGAAAAAGCTATGCTAATTTATATAGCGTTGACATTTTATAATTTTCATGATTTTTTTAGATAAAGGATTTTATATTTAAAACTTTAATAGTCTAGTCTGAGTTCATTTATCTTTAATTTTTGAAACGGGGAGAGTAATTCATAACAGTAATTTTATTCCTGTAATGTAATATTCACTTCAGTTCATTTGTGCATTAAAATTCCTTTAAGACCGTTATTAATGATTTATATAATGAAATGTCATATTAATCACAGAAGTTTTCACATTTTATTATTCTCTTCCATGTTAATACTATCTTTATGATCTCTATTAATGTTTTATATCCTCTAATTTCAATTATAAATCAAGAACATTTTCATGTTTTTGTTGGTATTTGCTTTTCAGGGGTGCCACCTTTAAAATTTTATGACTTTTTTCCCACCCTACATGTGCCGCATAAAGCATCTTTATTCATAGAAAGGTAGTTAATTATGTCTTTTGTTTATAGTAAACTTTCATTGACAAACCTATCGTTATAATATTTCTTCTTTTTTCCCCCCCAGCTCAGAGACTCGAACGTCTACGGAAGGAGAGGCAAAATCAGATAAAATGTAAGAATGTGCAGTGGAAAGAGAGAAATACGTCCTATTCAGGTAAAAAAAAAAGTTTATTTACTATTTATTTCTTTTTAAAAAATGATTGTTGGGCCTTCAATAGCAGCTGTTATTGGTTTGTAAAATTTCATGTTCCAAAACAATCCCAGCTTGTCAGAGAAGATAGGGAAGGACTAGAAAAACAGATTTCTAGGTCTTTTTTGAGATCTCGAGGAAAGGAGTGTTCTGGCTGTGTTTAGGGAATCCTCAAGAAGAAAGCAACTAGTGCAACCCAATGATCCTGACTCACGGAATTGAGTGTTCTCCTATAAAATGTCTCGGAGCCTTCTGCAACACAGAATGATTCCATTGCAGGCATCATGAAAAACATTCCCTGAAGGCTAGCAGCATCAATAGTTCCTTTGTTGGATCGGAACAAAGGCCCACCTTGCTCAACGTCCTGTTTTTCCTAGAATGGCTGACCAGATGCCCCCAGGAAACCCACAAGGTTTCCCTGCTGTCTGTTCTTCCCTCCTGCCACCCCCACCCCCCACAATCCCCCACAGCATTTGGTCCTGGGAGAGATATAAGAATTTTATCTGATGGGGGTAGCTTTGCTCTATCCCATATGCTCCTGCCTGATGGCTAAGATCATCTTTGGAGGCTCACAACAGCGTGACGGGTGGCTACGAAGGAAAGAGCCTTCTCTGTAGTGGCCCCTCCATCTGCGGAATTCCCTTTCCTGGTAGTCTTCACTGCTTAATACCAAATTAATACCTTTCCTCTCCCAACAAGTATTTAATCTTCAATCTGTTGCTCTGATTATTAACTTTACTGCTGGCTCTTTAATATTTTTAATAATGTGATTATGATATTATTATTATTATTATTTATTTTTATTTCTTTCTCACTTGTGGTGGTTTCTCTAGACAAAGATGACGGGCTTTGCCAGGCCACACTGTCTTTTACCGATTCAGGAATTTCCTAACAATTGAGCATATTCTTATTATTTCTGTACAGCGCCATAGCCCAAACCGTCTGGGTGGTTATTTATTGTTTTGGTTGTTTATATTGATTATTATTATTATTATTATTATTAACTGCTGTGATGGTATCTGGCAGGTGGGTGTTATATAAATTTGATGAATACAAAAAGAGAGACGTAATCATCAACATTGTTTTTTGGTATTATTGTTCTCAGTAATTCTGGTCCTTACTCAGGGTAGGGAATACTCGTTGTTTAAGAGGGGCCGTAGCTCAGTGTGACAGAGCACCAGCCTTGCTTACATAAGGGCCCAGGTTCAATTCCCGGCTTCTCCAGTTAGGGCGAGGAAAAGAATCCCACCTGAAATCCCTGAAGACTCGCTACCAGTCAGTGTTGGGCTATATGGACACGTAGTATGACTTGGTATATTTTCCTCGGCAAGTTCCGCTCATATGTAAAGTCTGGAGAACGTCAACTTTTTGCCTTCTATTCAGTAGGAACCGTGCCTCATGGACATCTATTTATTTTCTGCGTTTGTTTGACCCTTTTCAGTCAAATATCCTCACCAAGTGACTTATGCGCACGTTCTTCTAAGTTTTTCGGAGCTGATCTTAGCAGGGGGTTATATGAACTGCCTTGAATTTCCAGACATACTTTATTTCCAAGGATAGGCTGGGAGATGGAGTGATTTCCCCCCCTAAGCATTATATCTTACAGTAACGGTTCATTTTGGCTGGGGAGGTTTTTTTTAACCAGGAAAACAAAGTCTCATCAATTACATCTTTTGATAACAGAAAATGGCACTCACTATACACCTCACTGGTTCCTTTGTCCACAAAACCAAAGAGAGTGGTGTGTGTGTTTCAGTTGTGATACTATAATAATAATAATAATAATACCCTATTTCTTCAATTCTAAGACACACTTTATTCCCATATAAACATCCCTAAAAATGGGGTGCGTCTTAGAATCACGGGTGTGTCTTAGATTTTTTTTTCTGTTGGTGGTACTGAAATTAGTGTGCGTCTTACAATCGATGGCGTCTTACAGTCGAAGAAATACGGCAATAATAAAATTTATTTCTTGCCCACCTCTCCATTCTGATCGAGGCAGGGAACAGCAATAAATGATAAAATACATAATAATTAAAACGTAATATAAATTGTTAAAAACTTCCTAAAACACATCCTAAAAACATCTATTTAAAAACGTCTTAAATGGCCTCCTATTTATTTTTATTATTATTATTATTATTATTATTATTATTATTATTATTATTTATATAGCACCATCAATGTACATGGTGCTGTACAGAGTAAAACAGTAAATAGCAAGACCCTGCCGCATAGGCTTACAATCTAATAAAATCATAGTAAAACAATAAGGAGGGGAAGAGAATGCAAATTTCCCCCCAATCGGATCTTAAGACAGTTACTTTTTAAATATATACTTTTATCTGTTAAATTTGATATTGATAATACAATAAACGGTATAATTAAGAACTCAATAATGAATATAATAGACATAAGTATGTTCACCGTCTACCCCTAAAACATCAAATTATACTTAATAGTTCGTATGTATCTGCTGCATCCTGAACTCTGTTCTTCCAAATTAATGTAAGAAGACTCATTTTCCTCCTATAAATTTGCTTATTTCTTGTCTCCTTTCCCTAACTCGCACCAGACTTGTCCGTTTAATTGCAGATCCCATAGCCTGCTGACCCATTCATCAATTGTAGGGGGATTTATTCCCCCCCCCCCCAATTATACGAAATAGGTATACGTGCTGCTGTTAATACATGCAGGACAATTTCAACCTCTTCTTCACAAACTGTCCCCTTAACATAACAAAGCAAGACTACTAGTGGCTCTAATGGTCTATCATATCTCATCATATCCTTGATTTCTTTAAAAATTGGTGTCCAACAGTTTTTAATTCTGCCCCAAAACCAAAAACTCTAGTCTGCTCTCTCTGAGCTACACCACCAATCAGGTACTGCCTTTGTCAACAGAAGTGGCGGGTGGGGGGGAGAGAGGGGTGCTTTCAGGTACGGTGCCTAAATTATGACCCAGCCTCCCGATTCTTCTCCGCCCACCATCCCCCCCCCCCCCGGGTTGGCTGAAGACCGTTCTATTCCGGTGGGCATCTCTGATATGTTTTTAGCCTCCTGTGGCTGATATATTTTTTATGCAGCTGGTTTCGCAGTTGCCCATATGTGGGGAGGAGGACACTGTAGTTTTTGTTTTGCATTATCATTAGGATTGTCTTATTTATTTATATTTATTTACCGTATTTCTATACAGCTCCATATCTGAAATAGATTCCGGAGTGGTGCACATCGGAATAAAACAGTGAAAATTGTTCAGTTTAAAACAAAGGACCAATAATAAGGATAGTTGAGGAAGGCTTCCTGGAATAGAGTTGTTTTCAGGAGGCTCCAGAAGCAGCACTTTTTTTAAAAAAATTTTTTTAATAATAATAATAATAATAATAATAATAATAATAATTGTTTGTGTCCTGACATTCCTGCAAGGAACGCAGGACAGCATATTCCCACCCCAGCTGTGTATGTGTTTCTGTGCAAGTGAATTTATTTATTTATTACATTTCTATACCGCCCCATAGCTGAAGCTCTCTGGGCGGTTTACAAAGATTAAAACATTAAACATTAAAATTAGATATGCGGAATTATAATGTATCTGTATACCGCCTCTGTCTTGTCAGGCCCTATCAAAATCTGTCAGTCCTGCAGACACGCAATGTTTACTCCCTGCAAATCCATGGATTTGCAGCTCACGATCCAGTTTCATGGATAGTTGCCCTTTCCCTCCCCAAAGCAAACTCTTTCCTCCCTTCCCGGCATTTCATAATGATTCCGCCTTACACGTGCACCAGTGTAATCATGGTTAGTACGAACTGGGTTTCTCTTGTAAGCCGTGATTTGAAGTGGCGTTTGCAAACCGTAGTTATAACAGCATTGGTGATGGCGAAAACATGAAACCGGGGCTGGAAAAAGGGTAGGATTTAAAAGGTTGTCACACAGAGGAGGGCCAAGATCTCTTCTCAATCCTCCCAGAGTGCAGGACACGGAATAACAGGTTCAAATTACAGGAAGCCAGATTCCAGCTGGACATCAGGAAAAACGTCCTGACTGTTAGAGCGGTACGACAATAGAACCAGCTACCTAGGGAGACCATGGGCTCTCCCACACAAGAGGTGTTCAAGAGGCAGCTGGACAAGCATCTGTCAGGGATGCTTTAGGGTGGATTCCTGCATTGAGCAGGGGGTTGGACTCGATGGCCTTATAGGCCCCTTCCACCTCTACTATTCTATGATTCGCGTCAGAGCAAAGCAGAGTGGCTCCTGGCACAACCATTTATTTATTTATTTATTTATTTATTTATTACATTTATATACCGCCCCATAGCCGAAGCTCTCTGGGCAGTTTACGAAAGTTAAAAACAGGGAACATTAAAAAGAAATATATATGCAAATTTAAAAGCATAAAATCAGCAATATCCATTTAAAACAACTATTCTGTAACTATTCAGTTACAAGGGCCTTGTGCAACTATTCCGTCTTTTTCTTCTGAATGGGTTTTCTGCTGTAAGGAAAGCAAAGGCAAGAAGAATTGGTGGGAAACCATGAGAGTATTACGACTCAAAGTTCTTTACATCGAGACCCCAATATTTGGTGAAGGGTCCGCAGTGCCGGCACGTTAAAAACCCCCCCGGGAAGCACCCGTAATCTTCAGAGGGTGATGTTTTAAGCCTCCGCTAGCTTGTGTAGCAAGAAGCAGACACAGATTCAACGCCAGGGCCGCTCGGCTTTGTAGCCTTCTCCTCTTCTTCACCCCCGGCCTCTGCTGCTCTCGCAAACAGTCCCGGAATTGCACAAGGTTTTTGACTTGGCAGGAGGCGTCGGCCCAAGCAGATGCCACCGCCATCGACGACGAAGAACTCCGGAGACGCGCTTTGCTGCTCGTGCCAGCAGAGGAGACAATAAGCCGGTTGCTTCCCCAGCGTTTCCCGAGGAACAAAACGACATATTGAAACGCTCGCTCGTCGCGTTCAAGCCAATGAAACGTGTGCCTGGAACTCCAGGGGACGTGAAGCTTTGCAGCGAGGCCCAAGAAATGGCTTTGCTCAGTGCCTTGAGAAATAATTGCAAATGAGTTTTTTTGGGGAGGTGGGGTGGGGGGCGGGGGGGGTCCTGTCTTCAGAACAAGCATAATCGTTGGCACCACGCCCGTCATATACGTGGAAGACTTAATGGCATTTTGACTGCCGTAGTTAAGAGAGGATTTAATCATTCTCTTCTGAGTTAACCCATACTTCGCACGGCCCCGTTGGGTACCTTTGCCGCGCACCCCCTTCCCCCATCCCCGGTAACCCACACCTGCGCATCCTCCATCTCAATATCCAGGCAAAGCTGCCGGCTCCAAAATGAAGCGGAAGCCGTGACTTAGCTGCAGTTTGACAAGTTTTAATTTTGGCGTTTAACAAATGAAGGCCCCCCCCCCCGCCCGCCCCTGCTCCCGGCCGTGTGCACAACATCAGCTTTGGAAGTCCCCGTTCAATCTGCCTCGGCAGCAGTTCCAATCCTCGGGAGGGGCAGCGTGTAAATCTTTGGGACGTGCACAAATCCAGGCATGCAACTAAAGAGCAGGCCCAGAGCCGGGGCAGGCATATTGGATGCCGAACTGCCAATGGTGATTGATTGAGTTCGGGGGCAGTTTGCTCCTGGAGCAGATGTGGCACGAAACCCACCCAAATTCAGGAGCTCCTCTGGCAGAAATGAGGCCGGCGTTAATAGGCAAAAACACGGCAAGTCCTGAGCTGTATTCATCCATCCTCATTTTTGAGGTATCCTTCTAATGTAAGCCAGGAGGGGGATTCGTGAATTAGTTAAAACCAGCCCCCTAACCTCTCTGCCGCTTTCGTCCCATTCTCATTGCATGCGGGACGATTTTGCGCCCCTAAACCTGGCCTCAGTTCCTCCTTGATCTCGCCTAACCCATGCCTTTTGTCGGGGGATTTTTGTCTTTCTCTAGGTAGCCAGTTCTTAGGGCAGCTTTCTTCAGTGCGGCACCCTCAGCTGTTTTGGATTACAATGCCCATCAGCCCCGGCCAGTATGGCCAATGGTCAGGAATGCTGGTGACTATAGTCCCGACACCTCTTGAGGGTGCCATCTTGGAGAAGACTGGCTTAGGGCATAGGCTTGTAGCCATGTGGCGATTCTCACATTGGCTGCCCGATATTATAACCAAGTATTATAACCCCGGTTGGCTGTCGGTAGGTACATGTGGATGGGTCACTCACGAGCCTGGCTTGCCAATAGATCTGTGAAACGCTGAGTCTGTTATCGAAGCTGAGATTTCACCGGTCCCTCATTGACTGTGACACACACACACCCGTGTTACCGACTTGTATGTCACTTTCACCCATGTGTTGAGACAGGGGGTTGACATACCGTATGAAGGGACCCACAAAAGCTCTGAGAGTAAAAGAGGGGCATGAGAAAGATTCACCATCGGTTTGACTGAATGTGTGTGCAATAGATCTTTAAACCCCTTGTGTCTGACTTTCCTTCTCTCACTAATCTGTGTTCTCACCTATGTTACCGTTCTCCTTAAACGCCATTAAATGACATCAAGGGTGTCGCTTATTCCTGGGATCAGCTGCATCCTGAAAACATTTCCCATATTCCCAACACTTCTGGGTGTTCTTCCTCTCCCTTCTCCCCTCCCAATTCTTGTGGCTGTTGTATCTTTTGAAAGAACTGGAAGATCTAAAGCTCTAGTTGGATTACTGCAACGCGCTCTACGTGGGGCTGCCTTTGAAGACTGTCCGCAAACTCCAGCTGGTTCGAAGAGCTGCAGCCAGATTGTTGACCGGGGCTGGTTACAGGGAGCAGACAACTCCCCTGTGAAAACAGCTCCACTGGCTTCCAGTCTGTTTCCGGGCACAATTCAAAGTGCTGGTTATGACCTATAAAGCCCTATATGGCTCGGGTCCAGGTTATTTGAAAGAACACGTATTCTCCCTTATGAGCCTGCCCGTGCTTTGAGATCTTCTGGAGAAGCCCTTCTTTCAGTCCTACCTTCTTCACAGGCACGCTTGGTGGGAACATGGGACAGGGCCTTCTCGGTGGCTGCTCCGGTGCTCTGGAACTCTCTTCCCAGGGAAACTAGGGTGGCTCCCTCCTTGATGGGCTTTCGGAAGCAAGCTAAAACTTTTTTGTTCAAGCAGGCCTTTGGAGAATAATCTGGCCCTCAATCTACGTTAATGTCTTATAATTTTGTTGTGTATTTTAAACATTTATGGTTTTGTTCCCCCCCTCCCATGTATGTTTTAAACTTTGTAAGGCCGCCTTGAGGCCCAGCATTGGGCAAAAGGCAGGATAATAATAATAATAATAATAATAATAATAATAATTGCTTCTGACTCATTTCTCCTGCACCTCTGTGGTTCTCCATCTTCTCAAGCCTATGACCCATTTGCCACGGGCTCCGTCGGCCACTCGGGCGTGCCTTTTAATGTTTCCTCCTTTGATCCACAGCAGAGGAGCTGGGCTTGCTCTTTGAGAAGAAGAACTTCAGATTAAAGCCTCCAAACGCCACAAAACCTTCCATCCTGTCCGTCCGACTGGAGCAGTGCCCCCTGCAGCTGAACAATCCGTTCAACGAATACTCCAAATTTGACGGCAAGGTAAGTGGGATCGACGGGCCTCCGTTTATTTTATTTTTTCAGTTGGATCTGAAAGCAGAGGCTTTTGTGGCGCTTCCTCCATCAAACGCATTCCAGGCTTTAAAAACGCGGAAACAATTTCCGCGGGCGCTTTAACGTCGCAGCGGAACACTTCCCGCTCAAGCCGCCTCCCCTAACTTGATGCCCTCCAGATGTGGTGGTCGGCATCTCCTGTCTTGTTATCCCCCACATCTGGAAGGCACCAGGCTGGGGAAAACAGCACGAAAAGCTCAACCTGAGCAAAGGAGGCAGGACTCTTCTGGGGTTCCTTGCATCGTGTTGGCAGCTGCATCGATAACGTATCCACGGCTTGGTCAGGTGGTCCGTTTCTCCCAAATTTCTCTGCATTCGTTGCTCGGCTTAGAAAGCATATAACAAACCTGTTCCCAGCTACCACCACACCAACAGGAAATGTGCACTGCATTTGATTTGCGTTACGTCGTCTTCGGTTGCTATTTTTATGTCTAAAATGGTAATGACGGCCATTTTTTTTTTTTGTCATGCCCACATCAAAATCAACAACTTTAATGACTCTATCTGTGTTATCAGGGCTACTCAACTTTTTTTTTTTTAAGGTGTACAACACTTGTCCTTTTTTCTTCTCCCCCCCCTTTTTTTTTTAATGCTAAGAGATGTGTTTTTCTGCAAATATTCATAATTCTTTTCCTGGGAATAGTACGTGCCTTATTTGCATAATTAACTGAGCCATTCTGGTCCCCTGGGAAAGTGGCGCCTAATTGGGGAGAGATGGGGGGGAGTCTATTAAGGGGGGGCTTTGGGGCCTAATTAAGCATGCTTTGAAAAACCCTACTTAATTATGTATTTACTCTGGAGGCTGGGGTGACTCTTGAAATCCTCTTTTAGATTAAGAACCAAAGCTTTGGATTTCTTTCCTTAAAATTAAATAATTATTCAAAAGTTTTCATCTCTCAGCTCGCTAAACAAAATTGTTCTTCTGTTTCAACGGGGGGAAAAGCAATGGGATTTCTGTGGCTTGTTCTGTGAGCAAAAGTTCTCCACCAGTGGCAGGGAGCCCAGTTCTTAAGAGAATATAAGTGAAATAACATTGATTTGGGGCGAGAGGTTTCTGCTGGCGTAATGCACATGCCATTTAAAAAAGCAAAACCAGCTACAAATACCGTGTCTTTGTGGACTTAATACATTACTTTACTGGGATATGACAGTTGCACAGATGTTTCCTAACAGCTGTTGGGTTCTGCTGGCTAGCACCAAATCATTTTGTAAAAATGGATAAAGTATTCGGTAATCTTTTTGTCTGGCTCATCCTAAACTTTTCCGTGATGCGTCCATCCGCAGATCAAACGTGGACATGTAGTGTCCAAACGGGGCACTACGTAATAGTTTCATTGCATTTGTTACCCACCCAAAGAGCGTTGGCTATTGGGCATTACGGATAATAAATAAATAAATAGTGCTCAACTGTGGTTTGTTTTACCTTCCACATGGCTAGGCGTTACATTGCTTACCTGACCTAAAAGTGTTCTGACCTGGATACTTCGAGGATTTCCTGTTCTCTTATGAATCCCCTCAAATATTAAAGGCTTCTTTAAGGGTGCTTTTCCAGGTCTCTCCTTCCACCTTTGCAGGTAACATGGATCTTTTCAGGGCCTTTTCAGTTGTGGCCCTCTGATTCTGAAACGCGCTCTCCAGGGAGCCTCACCTGGCACAGCATTTGATGTCTTTATGGTACCAGGGGAAGACATTATTTGTCCATCTCTTAATTCTTACTCTTTGTCCCAGCGTTCTGTATCTGTTAATTCTTTTGTTTTAATCTTTAACTTTGGCTGCTCTGCTGTGTTTTTAGACTTCGTTTTATATTGATTTTGTTTCTTTTGTGTTTAAACTTATTTGTCAGCTTCTCTTGGACCGCTTTGGGGCTGAAGAAGTGGGATTATAAATATTTAAAGTGAGCAAAGAAAGCTGTTATCAGGGATTCTCTGCACCCCAAGATGTGAAACCATTCTTTGAAGTGGATTTTCAAGTAATGGTTCTGTTGCATTTGCGCCAGGTAGACCACGGTGAAGGCTGATCGGCCACCACTCCAGGCTCTGTGTGTGCAAGGTGACAAGGAGGTCTTGCTCCCCGTGTTCCAGGAAGAAGGAGAGGAATATGGCTGCACCATGGCTTTATTATACATATGGAATTGCAGCCTAGGTTAAGGCAACTAACTGTGCTTAGTTCTGTCCATGGTTTAGTGCAGTGGTTCCCAAAGTGGGCGGTACTGCCCCCTTGGGGGCGGTGGGATTGCATAGGGGGGTGTTAAGAGGCAAGGGGGCGGCAGGGGGGCGCAAAGAGGCGGCAGGGGAGCGCTTGAGGTGGTCTTTTCTGAGAGGCGTCTCTCCAGAAGGTCTTAAAAGCCAGGGACATTTTTATGGGAGAAGGTAGTTTGGTCCCAAGCCACATAGGGGAAGAATCCACACATGTATGAATACCGTTTAAGAAGAGTCCTTTTAACGGTGAATTGAAATGTTTCAAAAACACCAAAACGCTAATGAAGAGACATACCCTGCTTGGTGTGCCCTGCCACGCTGGCTGCAAAACACAGGCTTTCGCTCTCTTTTCCCTCCCTCCCTCCCTCGGCAAGCCTGCGGTGGGTGCTTCCCATTTAAAGGGGCCGCACGCAGGGGGCACTGGGCATGAGTTTGTGGAACCAAGGGGGCAGTTACCTGAGAAAGTTTGGGAACCACTGGTTTAGGGTTACGTGTGCACTGGGACCCAGTTCCCAGAGAACCAAAAAAAAAAAATCAATTGAGATGGCTCACAAAAATGACCATATCAATTCACAAGCTCGCAGGGGAATGTGCATTCCCCCCACCCCCAAGAAGGCATAGGTCACTGGCCAATCTGACCTTACCCCCAACTACGGCAAGCAGATTTTGAGCGCGAGAAGACTCCATCAGCCAGGAGTGGCTTCCTCCATTGCGTAGCAAATGTGTGTGTCAGTGTTTCCTATAGCAAAGGCATCCAAGCAACAGCCATGCGTCCTTAAGCACCCATGCTCATAGTGCCCCCCCCAGCATGCGCATGTGTGCACTGAGGCCGTGCATCTGTCTTCCGTAACTCAGTCGTTTGTGGGAATGGTTTTTTTCCTACAGCAAGATGAACAGTATCCTGTCCCCCAACTTCATGGCTGTTTGAAACCTCACAGGTATGACAGGGCAATAACGCTCTCCTAGTGGTGGTCCCCAGCAAGTAGTATTAAGAGGCTGCATGCTGCCTCTGGTTCTGGAGGTAACATATAGCCGCCATCACTAGGAGCCATTCTTGTCCGTGAATTTGTCTAATTTCCTTTTAAAGCCGTTCACGTTGGTGGCCTTCACAACATCTTGTGGTAGGAAGGCCCACAGTTTAACAGTGTGCTGTATGAAGGAGGACTTCCTTTTCTCTGTCCTGAATCCTCTCCCCCTCATTAAGTTTGATGGGATGACCCTGGGTTCTAGTATGATGACAGAGGGCAATAAAATGTTTTCCCAACACACTTTCTCTACCCAATGCATAATTTTAGAGACCTTTATCCTGTCCCCTCTTACTTGCCTTTATTCTGTGCTAAAAAGTCCCAAACTTTGTTACCTTTCCTCATCAGAGAAGATTGAGGGGAGACATGATAGCACCCTTCAAATACATGATAGCCACAGAGGAGGGCCAGGATCTCTTCTCGTTCCTCCCAGAGTGCAGGACACAGAATAACGGGCTCAAGTGACAGGAAGACATCAGAAAAAACATCCTGACTGTTAGAGCAGTACGACAATGGAACCAGTGACCTAGGGAGGTTGTGGGCTCTCCCACACTAGAGGCCTTCAAGAGGCAGCTGGACAGCCATCTGTCAGGGATGCTTTAAGGTGGATTTCTGCATTGAGTTGGGGGTTTGACTCGATGGCCTTATAGGCCCCTTCCAACTCTACTCTTTTATGATTCTATAAGAGAGTTGTTCCAGCCCCTTGGTCATTTGGCTGGCCTTTCTGTACCTTTCCCAGCTCGCGATAAACAACCCACGACGGAAACGCCATGCCAGGTTCGGCCATCATGCTAAGCTACGCTGCAGTCACCCACGATGGCGATCCATCGTGGGTTAGCGTGATGTGCGAAACAGGTCAGAGAGACTTTCGCAGCCTTGTTAGTCAAGATCCTACAACTGGAGATTCCCACGATCGAATTTGCGACTTCATTCACGCAACACGTGCGTTCTGCCATTTCGTCACGGTTCCCCCCTCCCCCCCCCCCGGCCCCGATTCACCACAACTTCTCTGACCGAAATCATGACTTGGCACAAGCCCGTCCTCCTTGTTCAGTAGCGTAGACTCTTCCGTTTCTCCTGCTTTCCGGAAGCAACTATGAACATCTGTTCTTTTATCGTCCATATTCTTTTAACAGTGGCCACGATTTATCATTGCTTCTCACTGGTTCTACTTATTTTTAATTCAAAAATTAAATGTTATTTTTTTTCTGCGTCTTAATTGTACTGGTATATTTTGGGGGCTGCACGCTGCCTTGACCATGTAAGAAAAATAGTAAATCAATAATAATAATAATAATAATAATAATGGAAAGGAACCTCTCGTGCAAGCACTGAGTCATTACTGACTCTTGGAGGGATGACGTTTTGTTGGCAGGCCTTATAGCGGGGTGGTTTGCCGTTGCCTTCCCTGGCCGTTATTTCCTTTCCCCCAGCTAACTGGGTACTCATTTTACCGACCTCGGGAGGATGGAAGGCTGAGTCGACCCGAGCCGGCTGCCTGAAACCAGCTTCCGCTGGGATTGAACTCAGGCCGTGGGGAGAGTTTCGGCTGCAGTAACTGCTGCTTTGCCGCTCTGCGCCCGTCTGGGTTGAATTCTAAAAACTGGCCTAGAGAATTTGGACCCCGATATTTTGGGTGGGGCTGGTTTTTGGACATAATGTATATTAACCTATATTAAACATCAACAGCCAACAATTTCTTTGTTAGCAAGTGTTTTTAACAACGAGGCTGGGGGAAGGGATAATTCATGAGTACTAATTGCTTGGCTGTTAATTTTCATAAGTGTTGATAGAAGCAGTTCCTTAAATTAAACTTTGTTTAAAACGTATCAAGGGAAATATTCCACAATGTCGGGCCTGAAGTGAAAATTAATATGAATGCTGTGGCAATTAACACGTACTGGTTAATAGCTTTTAGCAGCATTTTGGGATGATAGACCTTAAATACATTTTTCGCATGCTGCTCTTGTACCAGTTGCGTTCCAGTTATATGTCTGGATAATTATGAACAAATGTTTTTTCACAATCACGGGTATTAAATAGCTTTCCTTTATAAAAAAAAAAGAAAGATAGAAAGAAAAAGGGTAGAGAAAAAATCCACAACAGATAAAGAATGTCTGATATGTTGATTTGAGATTTAAAAACCCAGTATGCAAAATTTAGAGGCTTTAATTTTAATTTCACATAACGAAGCATTTCTACCCCAAATAGGTGTATCAGAATTAAACATATGTATTATTTCTTAAGTGCCTTTAAAAAAAGGCACTGTATATTATAGAATTATTCTGGGCTTCGCATGATGTATTCAGAGCTGAAGCTTGATTTACTAGAACTGCCTTGAAAATCAGACTTGAGCTTGGTTTTTATTTATTTATTTATTTATTACATTTTTATACCATCCAATAGCCGAAGCTCTCTTTTGCCCTGCTCCTTCAAAATGTAGGGCATATTTTTCTTTTATTTTCTTTTTATATGTGTGTGTGTGCGCGCGTGTGTGTACACATATATATGCCACATGTGGAGTATAATAATAATAATAATAATAATAATAATAATAATTTACCCGCCTCTCCCTCTGGGTCACGTTTTCTCAGAGCCTTCTCCGCGATGGCACCCCGGCTGTGGAACAAGCTCCCCAGAGAGGTCCGCCTGGCGCCTACACTGTACTCCTTCCATCGCCAGCTGAAGACCATTTTAATTTCTCAGTATTTTAACACCTAATTTAACTTACATTTAAACTTTGCTGCTTTAATTCCATATTTTAACCTATATCAATTTCCGCTACGTGGTTTTATCCTGGTTGCGCTTTTTATATTGCATTTTGTATTTGTGTTTTTAGATTGTTGGTTGCTTCACGCTTTTAATGTTTGTGAACCGCCCGGAGAGCTTTGGCTATTGGGCGGTATAAAAATGTAATAAATAAATAAATAAAATAACACTAAGTAAAATATAATACATAAAAATTAGTTAAAAGAGCATCTAAAACCAATACAATATTAAAATAACAATCACAGCATCTTAAAATCCTTAGGTTTAAAATTCATCTGGGTAGATATTGATATAAAAATGGTCTGCCTTGCTAGGCAAAATGCCCGCTTGAGACAGCTCACAATTATCTTAAAACCATATTGAGCGTCGTAAACCAACAGCCATTGAAGCAGCATATCTGAACCTCATTCAAGTCCTCTGCGTTTTGCTTCGTTTTGTATTTTGGTGGACTACAGACCCTGTACAATATTGGTCAGAACACCATCCAAAGCTGAAGCAAGGGTCCATTTTCCCTTCTACATCCAAGGATGGTGACATGGTGCTGCACCCGGTTTCTAAAGCGAGAGGCGCCGGGGCTTAAACCTACTCAGTGCTCCAATGCCTAGCAAACGCAGGCAGAGATTAAAAAAAAAATGTGTGCATTTTGCAAAGGATTGGGGGGAGCAGGGGAGCGAAGAGGTGAACCCCAAAGCTGCTAAGGATGGTGCGTTGTCTCCCCCAACCGGTGCTTTCCCTCTGCTCCACGGATTGGGTGACGTTTGTCAAGGTGATTGGACCCACCTCCTTGCTGTGGCCATCACTGGCCTGGGCCAATCCGTGCCGCTGCCCCAAAGGGAACGGCCCGGCTGCTGCTGCTCCTGTTCTTCTTTCTCAGCACTGCTCGTATGTGAACCGCCCAGAGAGCTTAGGCTATTGGGCGGTATGGAAATTCAGTCAATCAATACGCTTGGGGAAAGCTAGGGAACAGGCATCCACAGGGCTCTGGGTGCAACAGGAGGGGCGTAACCTCGGGAGGGGCGTAACCTTTTTGTCTGTCTCTTCTGCCAAGACGCTTGTTCATGCACTGGTTATTTCACGGTTGGACTACTGCAACCTTCTTCTCTCTGGCCTTCCTTCTTCTCACATCAGTCCGTTGGTTTCTGTTCACCACTCTGCCGCAAAGATCATCTTCTTGGCTCGCCGCTCCGACCATGTTACTCCGCTTCTGAAATCTCTTCATTGGCTTCCAATTCACTTCAGAATCCAATATAAACTTCTCCTGTTAACCTTCAAAGCTTTTCACGGTCTAGCTCCTTCCTATCTCTCCTCTCTCATCTCACACTATTGCCCCGCTCGTGCTCTTCGCTCCTCTGATGCCATGTTTCTCGCCTGCCCAAGGGCCTCTACTTCCCTTGCTCGGCTTCGTCCATTTTCGTCTGCTGCCCCTTACGCCTGGAACGCTCTTCCAGAACATTTGAGAACTACAAGTTCAACCGCAGCTTTTAAAGCTCAACTAAAAACTTTTCTTTTTCCTAAAGCTTTTAAAACTTGATGTTGTGCAGACTTCTACTGTTACTTTCTACTGTTAGTTTTCCCTACCCAGTGCCTGCTTACCCTACCCTGTACCTGTTTGCATTCTCTTCCGATCCTTATTGTTTTACTATGATTTTATTAGATTGTAAGCCTATGCGGCAGGGTCTTGCTATTTACTGTTTTACTCTGTACAGCACCATGTACATTGATGGTGCTATATAAATAAATAATAATAATAATAATAATAATAATGAGTGAGACTCAGCAGATGCTGCAGTCGCCGCCCCGCCCCAACGTTCGCCTGAAGTGACAGGCGGCATTGTATGTATGCTTGCAGAACCCAAGCAGTAAAATGAGGTACTGGTTCCTCTGTATTCGGCCCTGGTTAGGCCTCATCTAGAGTATTGCGTCCAGTTCTGGACTCCACAATTCAAGAAGGACGCAGACAAGCTGGAGCGTGTTCAGAGGAGGGCAGTCAGGATGATCTGGGAACAAAGCCCTATGAAGAGAGACTGAAAGAACTGGGCATGTTTAGCCTGGAGAAGAGAAGATTGAGGGGAGACATGAGAGCACTCTTCAAATACTTGAAAGGTTGTCCCACAGAGGAGGGCCAGGATCTCTTCTCGATCCTCCCAGAGTGCAGGACACGGAATAACGGGCTCAAGTTAAAGGAAGCCCGATTCTGGCTAAACATCAGGAAAAACTTCCTGACTGTTAGAGCAGTACGACAATGGAATCAGTTCCCTAGGGAGGTTGTGGGCTCTCCCACACTAGAGGCTTTCAAGGGGCAGGTGGAGAAGCATCTGTCAGGGATGCTTTAAGGTGGATTCCTGCATTGAGCAGGGGGTTGGACTCAATGGCCTTGTAGGCCCCTTCCAACTCTGCGATTCTATGATTCTATGATTCTAATAATAATATATTTATTTATTTCTTACACGCCTCTCCCTTTGGATCGAGGCGGAGAACAACATTAGTACAGGAATCAACACATCTTAAAAATTCTTGCTTTTACATTGATCTGCGTAGGCCTGACGGAAAAGGCTAGTCTTCAAAGCTGCCTTAAAATCACAGAGAGAGTTAATTTTACGAATCTCCTCCGGCAGGCCGTTCCACAATCCGGGGGCGCCAGAAGAAAAAGTCCTCTGGGAAACTGATGTCAGCCTAGATTTAGCTGACTGAAGTAAGTTCACCCCAGAGGACCTGAGTGTGCGGGGCGGACTGTATGGGAGAATGCGATCCCACAGGTAACCTGGACCCAAACCATGTAGGGCTTTAAAGGTAATGACCAACACTTTGTACTTTGCCCGGAAACTAATTGGCAGCCAGTGGAGGGATTTTAATGTTGGGGGTAATATGCTCACCCCTAGATGTACCGGTGACCAACCTGGCTGCCATATTTAGATGTGTGTGCCAGCTTGCACATCATCTTGTTGGCGCTCTGAGCCCGGCAGACCTGTGCTCCAATCCCGTGGGCATGTCCCCCACCCCGCCCATCTATGGAATGCAAATAGTATCCTTCCGTTGAGCGATTGTGAACGTAATCAGGGGAAATAATTCCTCCGATCTCCTAGGGGCCAGCAACAGCTTTTTCAGGCAAGCGGAGGAATCCTTAGAGTGCTTGCCCAAGGATTGAGGAACGACCGACCCTTGGCGATAGAGCATGTGCTGACGGTCCCAGGTTCACGAAGGTCCCAGAACTGGGGATCTCCAATTAGGGTATTTGAAATTAGAACACATCCCCGCTGCAACGTCCAGTTTAGGGTGGATAATCCTGGCGTTAAGAAATCCCTCTTTCCCTCTCTGTTCAAGTGAACCCCCGTGGGTTCTACTACCTGGCCCGCCGTGCTAAAGTTGTGCTCTTTAGAGGTTGTAGGGTTTGCTACAGCGCATGTGCGCATGCCACGGAGGGATCAATTACACACAGAGAATGAGAGCTGCAAACCTGAGCATTGGCGTGCGGCCGCTCATTGATTTTTTAAATGCATTACGTCTGACTGAGAGCTAATTAAATATTTGGGGTTTTAGTCTGTTGCTTAAGCACTCACGCAGGGGATGGGCTGTAAATCAGTGCTGCCGGTCTGGATTCATCATTAGGCAAAGTATGCTGTAGATTAAGACCCCATCCCAACTGCAAGCAGTGAGTCTCTCCCGGCCCTTCCTGTACCGGCTCCATACTTCGTGCCCAGAACGCGGCAGCTGTAACTTTGCCGTGCCGAATTTTCGCACAGTAGGTTTTAAATGGGCCCACATTTGCATGGGAGGGCAGCTTATTTTTATTTATTTCTTTGTTACATTTTTATGCCGTGCAGTAGCCGAAGCTCTCTGGGCGGTTCACAAAAATTAAAACCACGAAAAGCATAATAAAACAACCCACAGCCTAAAAACACAAATACAAAATGCAATATAAAAACCACAACCAGGATAAAACCACTCAGCAGAAATTGACATAGATTAAAATACGGAATTAAAACAGCAAAGTTTGAGTTAAATTAGGTGTTAAAATGCTGAGAAAATAAAAGTCTTCAGCTGGTGATGGAAGGAGTACAGTGTAGGCGCCAGGCGGACCTCTCTGGGGAGCTCGTTCCACAGCCGGGGTGCCACAGCGGAGAAGGCCCTCCTCCTAGTAGCCACCTGTCTCACTTCCTTTGGCAGGGGCTCACGGTGAAGGACCCATGAGGATGACCTTAAGGTCCGGGCAGGCACATATGGGAGGAGGCGTTCCTTCAGATAACCTGGCCCCAAGCTGTTTAGGGCTTTGAATGTCTTGAGCTGCAATCCAGGAATTCAGACTATCCTATGCCCCGGCCCGAAGCTTTTTAGGGGCCATAGGATGACTCTCTCAGAGGCTTTTAAAAAAATCACTTCAAATACCTAGACAGTTTGGTTAATAAATCACTTATTACTTCCTCTTCTGCTAAATCAAAACTCGGTGGGAATTTCAGCCCTCCTTGCGCCCGGGGTGCTTCTGCTTTGCTCCTTCGCTAACCACAAATGCAGTTACAAGATGGGGGATACTTGGCTCAGCAATACTACAAACGAGAAGGATCTTGGAGTTGTTGTAGATCGCAAGCTGAATATGAGCCAACAGTGCGATAGGGCTGCAAGAAAGGCAAATGCTATTTAGGGCTGCAAGAAAGGCAAATGCTGTTTAGGGCTGCATTAATAGAAGTATAGCTTCTAAATCGCGCGAGGTACTGGTTTCTCTCTATTCGGCCCTGGTTAGGCCTCATCTAGAGTATTGCGTCCAGTTCTGGGCTCCACAATTCAAGAAGGACTCAGACAAGCTGGAGCGTGTTCAGAGGAGGGCGACCAAGATGATCAGGGGTCTGGAAACAAAGCCCTATGAAGAGAGACTGAAAGAACTGGGCATGTTTAGCCTGGAGAAGAGAAGATTGAGGGGAGACCTGATAGCACTCTTCAAATACTTAAAAGGTTGTCACACAGAGGAGGGCCAGGATCTCTTCTTGATCCTCCCAGAGTGCAGCACACGGAATAGCGGGCTGAAGTTACAGGAAGCCCGATTCCGGCTGGACACCAGGAAAAACATCCTGACTGTTAGAGCAGTACGACAATGGAACCAGTTACCTATGGAGGTTGTGGGCTCTCCCACACTAGAGGCCTTTAAGAGGCAGCTGGACAACCATCTGTCAGGGATGCTTTAGGGTGGATTCCTGCATTGAGCAGGGGGTTGGACTCGATGGCCTTGTAGGCCCCTTCCAACTCTACGATTCTGTGATTCTATGACATCAGGCCCACCTAGACGAGATGACGTTCAGAAGTTGTGTGTATTCTTCTGTTCTTTCTCCCGTCCCCCCCACCACCAGCAGCAGTGTGCAAAGCATGCTACTATGCTACGAGGGTTTCTTGTGTGAGCATTTAGC